>NW_027312713.1:0-26637 GCF_040954645.1 Diabrotica undecimpunctata | reverse complement strand
ACGCGCTATCTCAGAGTCACGCGGTGAAGTATATGAAAATTCGAGGTATGAATCGATAATTAATTTTCAACGGAAGATTTAAGCGCCGTCTAATTTGGTTTACGGAATACAATAGTTTTTTTTTAAAGATTATTTGCTGTTAGTTTTTATTTTCATATTTACAAATACTTTACAGATCTTTTTTTAAAGATTATTTGCGGTTTACTTTATTAATTTAATATATAACACATACCTATTTTAATTTTGTAAACTGCGTCTAAGGGGGGGTAATATATTTGAGATTTATTTGTTTTATATTATTTTTCTGCGCACAGCAATTGAGCTCACGTGGTGTCCCATTTGCGTTAAATATTTTTTTTGGTTGATATTGAACCGCACACCCCTTAGCGTCCGGTACTTTTGATACGTCTTACCTTTCATTTTGTTCTGTTAAATAGAAATAACTTATGAATTTTTGTTAGGCAAGTAGAAGCCGCATTTTTATATTATTTTTTTATTAAGCCTATGGTAAAGTTAAATAATATTGTAATATGTATTTATTTTCAACTATCTTGGGAATCTATTTATTAAAATTTGACTAAATTTTAATCTGACAATTTCATTTATTTTTTTTTATTTATTCAGGTTGTATACTGTTACTTAGTATTTTAGTAGTAAACCTATTGGTAAGTTGGTGGTTTATTGAATAGTAACGTAGGGAAGGCTGTGGGCCAATTTACCTGGTGCCCCTGATATAACTTCGGATTTTTTTTGTTTTGTGGACCGCACGACCATCTACACTGTTTTGTCTAGCCGCGAGCCATTCCCAGACTGTCACCGTATAGTACTTTTCTTTCCGGGTGTACGTCTGATTTATATTTGGTACATTTTGTAATTTTTTTATATCGATTCGGTTTTGTACGCCACAATGTGAGGACCGACCTCAGCAGTGTTTTTGTACATAATAATTTTAGTTTTTCTTTGGATGTTTCTTAAGTAGAATTGTTTTTGGACTCCATAGTGTGCCCTATTTGTAGGGTTTATTCGACTTCTTTCTTGTTTTATTTCTTGTTTTATTGGTAGTAGTTACTAGCGAGCTAAGGTATGTGAAGCTGTCAACACGTTTAAAGATATGACTGCCAAATGCTATTTCCCGTTTCTTATTTGCTATAGGATCCTTAGTAACCAACGTCTACTTGGTTTGGTCTTCGTTCATGACTAGACCGACCTGTTTCGCCGCCGTTTCCAATTCTAGAAAATATTGCTCAACATCTCGCTTGCTACGCATTATTATGTCAATGTCATCAGCGTATGCTAAGATTTGTATCGATCTAGTGTAAATAGTACCGCCGTCTCTAATTCGTGTGTCTCGGACTGCTTTTTCCAAGTCAATGATAAATAGGAGGCAAGCCAGGGCATCCCCTTGTCTGAGTCCATCTTTTATCTCAAATTATCGAGAAATTTCTCCGTGTATCCTAATGCTGGCCCCGCATGGGCATGAAGAATTCTATTATGTAGTTAAAACTAAGCAATAAAACACAATAATAAACTAGTATTACATATTCCTTGATAAAAAAAAAAGAAAATTATTTTAATTAAATTTTAAAAACTCTTTCCACTGCGAAAGGTAAAACTTCAATAATCAAATGTTTTTTAATTTGTAGTTTAATTTCAGCGAAAATTTTAAACAATTGAGATTACCCGTATAAACAGCTCTGGAATAATCATAATACTATATAATATCATAAAGGGACGTTATCTGCGTAAGGATTATTTTGTATTACCTACATTGTACTTTTATCTCAACGTTATTTATTCGTTTAACGTTTTTGTACCAAAGCCAGTGTTGTTTTTTATTTCTAAATTTTATTTTTTTTGCGTGTTGATTGCTCGGTCTGTAAAATAGGACTGTGTGCGTCATCAGGGGTTGATCAAAGTAATGGCAACACTGATTTCGTACACGCATAATAGAGAAACATTTTCGTGTCGTGGATGAAGCCCTGTTGATTAACGCCGCGGGTCCCGTCACAGTTGCCATTTATCTCTTTCTAAAAATGGTGATCTGCAGTAACGCGTTTGATGGACGACGTGTATCCTCTGAGTCATTAGTGCTGGTTGTTGTTGTCGCGGTCAGCATTGTATACCGACAGTTTTTTTTGTGAAATCTGCACGTTTCTATTTAATTACATATAGTTTTTTTTTAGTTTTTATATAACACAGAGGCTGTGCGATGTTTTTTCAAGATTTAATATCAGAATATTTTATTAATAGAATTCAGGTTTTCAGGTGTATGTTGGTCAGATATTTTAATTTTAAGCTTTTTTAACAGCAAATGATCTGGTTTAGTAGTTAGAGATAAGCAAGATAGTGTCGTTGATGATCATATATAAAGTGTTTTAAGGTAACGATCTATCTAACTAACAGGTGGTCGAAAAATGAATTTTCAGTAAATCCTATTGTCAATTCCATTAACTAATTGTCAGTTATATAAATGGTTATGTCGAATATATCCTTGATAGAAATAATCCACTAAAGCAACAAGGGCTCCGTAGACGTGCCTATGGACGTTTGAAATTTAAAATGATCTACTGCTTAGGTATTCATAACATTGTCGGACTTATATTAACTTAGGGTGAGATAGTTTGATTTGCTTTTTGGGTGCAAATTTGATTAGTTACTGGTAAAAAGCAAACACACAAGACTAATACCATATATTAGTTATTTTCAGAGGTGAGGATCATTTAACATACGACATAAAGATATAAAGAAGTGTGCAACAGGAATATATACTATAACCACTGTTATATATTGTTATGATGTGTTTTTTGTTTGAATGATGAGCAATGAGTAATTTTAATAATATATAGGGTTTTTATTGCGGGTTCTCAAAGAATTAGCTTGTAAGTACTTTTTTAAATTATCTTTATTATAACTATTATGAAACACACATATATATATATCTAACCTAGCCAATGTAAATTTAAAATAAACTATCTTTAAATTGATATTCTTATAAAACTAATTAAATTCTATAGACAGTCTAAAATTTAATCAAAACTATCTTCAAAATTGAAATTGTTATGACACTAACTAAATTATATTAACAAAATTTTGTACCTTTCTTTCACTGAATGCCTAAATGAACTGTTTTCCACTATATAGATTCTAATCACCACTGAATGTCTTCGTACTTCAGTTATCCTTGTTTTTGTGAAATTACTTTTTCCAATTATCAGCTTCTACCAATTTAAGATATAGTTTTCTTCACCAGCATTTATACACCACCAGCAAACACCATTTATATTTATTCTTCTTTTCAATATACCAATATCCAATTATTATAAGTTGATTTATACTAATCTCCAATCATAATATAATTTTAATTCCTTCCAATGTCCATCCAATATTCTTCTAATATACTTTTATAATCTTCAATAATTATTTGTGTATAATTATAAATGTGCATTAAATATATGCATAATTTTTAATCTTCATTTAATTCACTATATTAAACAATTGGACTATCTCCAACTAACTTTCATATTTCTTATTAAACTGCTTGACTGACTTACTAAAACTGTGAACAATTGACTTCACTAATTAATTGTGTCTATCTTCTACTAACTTTCATAATAAACTGCTTGACTTCTGACTAAAAACTGCCAAAAACTGCCATCTTGAATCCAAATCACGGGTATTTATATGTTTTTGGATTTCTAGAACCATCTCGTAAGATATCATGTTCTATTTAATACATGTCTGAATTTTCTGGAACAAACCATTTCGCAAACATGGCCATCTCCGGAGATCCAGAGAATTCCATTCTTTTCTATTAATAATTTTGTTGACATTTAGGCTTTTCAGATCAGAATAAACATTTAAATTAGTAACTAACACTCTAATTTAATAAAATACACATTTCAAACAATATATTATTATAACCCCACTTTATATTCGTAAATATTCTTAAACGTCACTTCAGAGTATAAATATCTGTCTATCACTCACTGTATAGTTGGTTGCCTAGGCACATGGCTCACTTAAATCTATTTACAACATTAAAATTACTAAAATACAACTTTTTACAATTATTATATGCTAATTTATTAAAATGCCCTCACATAAATATATTTTTATAAAATTCTCTAGTATATAACTTATTTAAAATAATCAAATACTTTTTTATATCTAATATTATGTAGTATATAACTTATAAATTATTTTCTATAAACCCCAATCGTCACAATACCCCAAAAATAATATTTAAAATAAATAATTTACTTATTATTTTTTTAAATATTAATTTTCTCATACCTTATTAAATTTAATAATTCAAAATTTTTTTTTTTTATTTAAAATGTGTTAAATACATCCCTGTTCGCTGTCTATACCAAAGCAGAGAACAACGGATCACAGTTCGGCTATTCTATGGTCAAACTGTCATGTCAAATGGAACAATGGATGCGATATCAGAGAATAAAATATAACCTTAATTAAAAATATAATCGATATGGTGTTCTGTTTATTTATAGACAAAATCTAGGAATTATTTCCATTCAAAATAACTTTCATCAATATAAATTGGTAAGTTTTACACTTTTTATAAAGACATTTACACAATCAATTCTGTATCTAACCCCAAATTATGATTTTTAGGGTACCAAACAATTTCCATATGCACAAAATTCAACAAGTATGATGTCAAATTTATTCACAACAAAGAAATCTTCCATCTATCTATGAAATGGATCTATCAGTAAGTTTTTTTTTTTGAAATTCTTTTCTTTGTTTAGTTGACATATTGTGCATTGGGTAGTAATTTCTTTTGCTATACTTAGGTCATTCTTTGCAAAATAATTGTCCCTAAATAGCATCCATAGCTTTCTTGAACCAATATGCATATAATTGATATGTAAATTTTTCAATATTTTCTTTGCTAAACTCTGAGATAGCGCGTATACTTCTATGCCATTTATTATTTTATAATAAACTCCATCTTTCTTAAGGACTTTTTGTTTTTCACTCAAATTGATCTGATCTCTTATAATTTCTTCTTTAGAATATAATCCTGTACTTTCTACTAATTGATTTAATCCAATTTTTATTATTCGCTGCCCTTTTTGTGGTGTATTTTCTAACCTTGATAAAGCATCTGCCACTATATTGGATTTTCCAGAAATGTATTTGATTTCAAAGCAGTATTCACTAAGTATTAGACTCCACCGATGTATTCTACTGTTTCCATATTTGTTATTTAATATAGACGTTAAAGCTTGGTGATCTGTTTCTATTGTAAATTCATTACCCAACAAATAAAATCTTAATTTTGTGACACAGTGTATTATACTTGCTAGTTCTAATTCTGAAACTGAGTAACCCTTTTCATCTGGCTTTGTAATTCTTGAAATGAATTGTATTGGGTATTCGACCCCATCATGTATTTGTAATAATACCCCTGATAATCTCTCTATTGATGCATCTGTTCTTAATATGAATGGCTGTGTGTAGTCAGGATAGTATATTTTCAAATTTGACAGAAAAATGTTTTTAATTTCTTGGAATGCTAGTTCTCTTCTCTGATCCCATCTCCATTTTACACCTTTTCTCAGTAGTTCAAGTAATGGAATTTCTTTTATACTTAGATCTGGTATCATCCTTTTATAATAATTAATTATTCCAATAAATCCTCTTAAAGTTCTTAAATTGTGTGGTGTTTTATATTCCTGAATGACTTGTGTCCGTTCTGGATCCATTTCGATTCCCTTAGTGTTAAGTTTATAACCTAGATATATGACTTCTTTTTGAAAAAATGTACATTTTTCTTGATTTATTTTTAGTCCAACTTTGTCTAATCTATTTATTATAGTTTTTAGGTGTTTCTCATGATCTTCAGCCGTTTTAGAAAAAATTAATATATCGTCAATGTAGTGAATTACAAAATGTTCATATTGATCCAAAATATCATGAAGACATCTACATAGAGCACTGCAAGATGATTGAAGTCCAAATGGTACTACTTTGAATTGATATACTACTCCATCTATCTGAAATCCTGTATACTGTCTATTTTTTCTTTCTAGTGGTATTAACCAAAAACTATGCTGTAAATCGATTTTAGTGAAAAATGACATTCCTGTAATTCTTCCTAGTATTCCATCTATACTCATTGGTGCTTCAAATTGCTTTTCAGTGATCTTGTTAATATTCCTTGCATCCAAACATAACCTGATTTCACCTGATCTTTTTCGTACTACTACTATAGGATTTATAAAACGTGTGTCTGCCTTCTCAATGATCCCATCTTCTAACATATTATTAATTGTTTTGTTTACTTCTTCTCTGTATTTATATGGTATTGGGTATGATTTTGTTTTAAAATCTTTTTCTTCTTTAACTTTTATACTATGGATATAATTTTGTGCAATTCTATTTTCTTTATTGACAAGTCCCTTGTGTTGCTGCAATATGGAAATGACTATTGATTTATATTCTTCAGGGCAATTTAAAACTTTCATCATATCTTCTTCTTTACAAATAACATTATTCTTCATTATGTACTCATTATTCCTTGCTTCCAATTTTACGCACTCCGCCTCGTAGGCATCCATCTGCTTGAAATTTCCATTCCTTAAATATTCACTACAATAATTATTCTTTACATTCTTTTGGGACATAGCCCTATCATCAAAATACATTTCTTCTTCATAAACATCATTATTTTCTTTTAATAATATCCTATCAACTCTTATTCCTTCTTCCACCTCATCTTTCTGCATAAATTTAATTATTTGCCCTTCCAAAGTTACCATTTTTTCTTCAAAATCTATCTTTACTTTCTTCTTTTCCAATTCATCATTTCCCATTAATATATCAACACATAAATCCTTGACAATAAATCCTTGCATATTAATTTCTTTATTAAGAATATTAATTTTAAAATTGGCTAGTTTATCAATTTCACCCAACTTCTTATTATTTGCACCAATAATTTTAATTTTTGGAATCTTTATTATATCTGATAGTTTTAATGTATTAAAAATAAAATTCTCCGAGACTAAAGTACTTTCTGAACCAGTATCTATCATAATCTTAATCATTTTATTTTTGGCCAAAGCATTTATATAAATTAAATTAATAGATTCAATAATTTTCTCTTCATCTAAAGAAATAAATTCAGAAGGTTTTTCATAATAGCAATGGCCTAACTTGTAATTCAGAAAGTTTACTGCACAAAATTTTGATTATTAGAATTGTCAGATTGTATCTGACCACTTGGATCTGATGTCCTATGTCTTTCCCTACTATGACTTCTACTCACATTTTCCTGCCTTGTACTACTTCGTTCCCTGTCTTCGCAGCTTCTATTCCTTCGAACACAATTTACCTGTCTGTTATTGTTAGGTCGCTCTGTATTTCTTCTATTGTTAAAATCTTGTCTATTATTATTAGTACTGTTATTAAAATGTTGTCTATTCTAACTAGTATTATTATTAAAATTCTGTCTATTTTGATTACTATTATTATTATTAAAATTTTGTAAACTATTACCATATCTATAATTATTATATGATTGTCTATATTGTTGATTATCATTTTTATTATATTGAAAGTTATTATTGTTTTTTCTGTTGTTATTATTACTTGTCATATTGCCTCTTTGTATTCTTTGAATAAAATTAATAAAACTATCTATTGTTTGAATATTTTGTACAGTTACGGTTTGCACAACATCAGCATCAAAATGTCTAGATACATTTAAGACTGTTTCATCCTCTCTAAGTGGTGGTTCTAAATATTTTGCAACTGTTATCAATTTCAATGCATAATCTACCATATTTGATTTTAAATTTTGATTATACTTTCCAAAATATAGAATTTCTCTAAACTTGGCTTGCTCTAATTCACCCCAATAATAATTTAAAAATTTATTTTCAAATGTTTGAAAATTATCTAAATCATTCTCAATACTAGCAAACCAAGTTGCTGCATTGTCATTTAATGTCATTCTAATATAATCTTTAATATCATTAATATTATTCACAAATCTTAATTTATGTTTTAAACTATTTATGTATACTCTAGGATGCAAATTTTTTATATTACCAGAGAATTTAATCCCAGTCTCATTTGTTAAATTTAAGTAAGGTCTCCCTATGTCTCTCATTTGTGAAATATCATCTATTCTCTGTTCCACATTTCTTATTTGATTACTATTTATTTGGATATTTTGTTGTACATCGTCTAATTTTTCTTCTGTGTTTCTCCTGTCTTCGTTAATTTTTACTTCTAAGTTACATTTCTGTAACTCTATTTTCTGTTCTATATCTATCTTATTATCTTGAATAATCCTCTTTACTTCTGTCCTCTCATTTTCTATCCTTTTCTTGTAGTCATTCCGTAGAATTTTTATTTCATTTGCTACTTTTTTCTCTGCAGCTTCAAGTTTTTTATCCATTTGTTTTTCTATTTGCTTTACAATTTTATTATTATTATCTTCTATTTTCTTTTCTAATTTTCTATAATTCTCTTCCATTTTTTTCGTGTTCTCTTCCATTTTTTTCGTATTCTCTTCCATTTTCTTCGTATTCTCTTCCATTTTCTGTTCCATTTTTTTCATGTCTTCTTTGACTTCTTTTGAATTCTCTTCTATTTTTTTTGTATTCTCTTCCATTTTTTTTGTATTCTCTTCCATTGTCTTGTTCATCTGCATCATTAATGACATCAAAGCTGCCATATTGACATTTTCCTCTCTTTCTGGATTCATTTCTGCAGTATCTTGTGGAACTTGAACTAAACTCTCCTCTTGTATAGGTTGTGTTTCTACTTCCACATCTTCTTCATTCTTTTTGCTTCTTGTACCTTCTTTCTTTCCTTGAGACATTTTGAGACTTTACTTGTTCAAATATAATTAAAATTAAAATCTATAATTTTTTCTTTCTAATGAAAATTAATTTAATTATATGAGAGCACTTATCTTTCCAAACTAATTCTTTTAAATAGAGAGCCACCGCGTTGGGTGCCAAAATTGTTATGATGTGTTTTTTGTTTGAATGATGAGCAATGAGTATTTTTAATAATATAATATATAGGGTTTTTATCGCGGTTCTCAAAGAATTAGCTTGTAAGTACTTTTTAAATTATCTTTATTATAACTATTATGAAACACACATATATATCTAACCTAGCCAATGTAAATTTAATATAAACTATCTTTAAATTGATGTTCTTATCAAACTAATTAAATTCTATAGACAATCTAAAATTTAAACAAAACTATCTTCAAAATTGAAATTGTTATGACACTAACTAAATTATATTAACAAAATTTTGTACCTTTCTTTCACTGAATGCCTAAATGAACTGTTTTCCACTATATATATTCTAATCACCACTGAATGTCTTCGTACTTGGGTTATCCTTGTTTTTGTGAAATTTCTTTTTCCAATTATCAGCTTCTACCAATTTAAGATATATTTTTCTTCACCAGCATTTCTACACCATCAAGCAAACCAGCACACCATTTATATTTATTCTTCTTTTCATTATACCAATATCCAATTATTATAAGTTGATTTATACTAATCTCCAATCATAATATAATTTTAATTCCTTCCAATGTCCATCCAATATTCTTCTAATATACTTTTATAATCTTCAATAATTATTTGTGTATAATTATAAATGTGCATTAAATATATGCATAATTTTTAATTTTCATTTAACTCACTATATTAAACAATTGGACTATCTCCAACTAACTTTCATATTTCTTATTAAACTGCTTGACTGACTTACTAAAACTGTGAACAATTGACTTCACTAACTAACTTTCATAATAAACTGCTTGACTTCTGACTAAAAACTTTCTGACTGCTTGACTTCAGACTAAAAACTTCCATCTTGAATCCAAATCACGGGTATTTATATCCCTTTGGATATTCCAGAACCATCTGGTAAGAGATCATGTTCCAATTTGTTCTATTTCTTCGATATCGATGTTCTCGAAAAAAATATCTGTTCTATCCACCGACATAATCATTATTCCAGAATGTTCGACTGTAAACAATGGTCACACTCTGCACTCTGAAGAATTCGTTAATGTTCCATTGATAATTTTGTTGACATTTAGGCTTTTCAGATCAGAATAAACATTCAAATTAGTAACTAACACTCTAATTTAATAAAATACACATTTCAAACAATATATTATTATAACCCCACTTTATATTCCCAATTATGATTAATTTCTATCTGTCAATCACTCGAGAGTATTTTTGGTTGCCTATGCACATGGCTCACTTAAATCTATTTACAACATTACTCTGAGATAGCGCGTACTTTTTACAATTATTATATGCTAATTTATTAAAAATGCCCTCACATAAATATATTTTTATTAAATTCTCTAATATATAACTTCTTAAAATAATCAAATACTTTTTTATATCTAATATTATGTAGTATATAACTTATAAATTATTTTCTATAAACCCTAATTGTCACAATATATATATATATATATATATATATATATATATATATATATATATATATATATATTAATGTGATATTAAAAGTCAGAGGTGCGCCAAGCAATTAATTAGCTTATTAATTAATTAATTAAACTTATTTAAATGATGCAATTATGATTTTATCACACTATTTAATTCTCTTATCTCAGGGTTATATTCGTGCTTTAATATCTATGCTTTACATATGATATTTAAGGTCTAAGGAATACCGGAATAATAGTCATATATGATATAAAATTATATATATTGAAATAAAATTCACACTCAAATATCTTAAACAAAAAATATCTTATACAATGATTATCAAAATTTTTTTCTACGTACCTGAACCTTGCGAAATAAATGTTATATACTATATAAATTAAAATTTCAAATCAAAATTGTTGTTCTATATCTCCTGATAAATATTTCTGTCTTTTCTGAAGCAATTAAAAAAAAACTTTGTTGATAAAGGAACTCTGAGATAGCGCGTAAAAGGTATCTCTCTGATGATGAGTTGTCCAAATCCTTATTCCTTGTAGCCTACACTATCTATTCTTCGCAGTTCCCTAGGTAATCAGCAATCTTACAACAAATTATTGCAAGCCTCTCGTCTTCAATGATCTCCTTCAGATGCACGTATCGTTCAAAAGACGCTAGCCTCTTCTCCTCTCGATAAACTGAATCTCTCGTTCCGGCCTGAACAGTGACTCTTGGAATATATAAGTAGAAAAGTATGACTTACAATATTTTACTGGATCAGGTTCCATCAGGATACACTTAGTCCACGAAAACTCACAAACATTCACTTCTAATGCTTACTATCACTTGGAACCGCCAAAGAAACTCGCCTTGCACCCTTGGAAAACCACTGATTATCCTTTTTCCCTCTAAAATCTAGCTAAACTCTCATACCTACATAAATCTCCCACTTTTTCCACTCTTTGCCAATCAGAGTTCGTCACACTTATCCCCATCTATCATTTAGATGACAAACAACAATTTTACCTACAATTATAAATTTCCTAAAAACTATTAACATGCTAATCGGTTTCTACAAATTCTTAAGAACTAACGGAGAAATATAATTTCTAAATTCTACCCTATTGTCTTATTCACTGTACAAGTCAATTTGGAAAACCCGGTCGTATTGTTTATTTCACTTAAGCTCCCTCACAACACTCGAATATATTTTACAAAGAAAATAATTTATGCATATCTTAAATTTTGTTTACTACAGGTAATCCAAAGATAATGGACTTTCATTTCTTTGAAATACATTTTATAGTTTATCAGTTGAAATATTTTGAATTATTATATTTTATAATTTGAAATATATTAAGAGCAAATTAATATTATTTTAATTTTACATAGCATAACAATATATATATATATATATATATATATATATATATATATATATATATATATATATATATATATATGAACAAAGCATTCAATCTAACTACGTGTGTATCTTAATATGAAACTAACCAACAGTACATTTTTTGTTCAAGTTTTTTTTTAAATGTATTTGCAATAGGCATGTTTTGGTGTATGCCAACTAAATATCTCACCTTTCATTTAGGATAGGTAAACCTAAGCGCTCAGCTAGGAAATAAGTTTTTACACACTTTCCAATCCTAGGTCTCTGTAGATATCACTGTTTCTAATGTATCAGGGAGCATTTACAATATTACTTAGCACTTTATTTTAAACTTTGTGTATCATAATAATATTGCATTTATTGGTACAATTCCAGTGCTGAATACCATATTTCCATACTGGCTTAATAATCTGTTTATACAAATGTACATAGTTTATGATATATTGACAATTTGAATTTGCTACCAAGGAGCCAGGACATTTCTCTGTATTTGATTTCGGGTTCTTTCCGTTTATTTTTACATGGTTTTTGATTAAAGTCTAGCATCCAGTGTAACACCCAAATACTTTGCAGCGTTAGCATATGGGATATGGGCATTATTGATTCTAATTGGTGTATATTGCTGTTTTTTATTTGTGAATTTTACGTGTGCAGAATTTGTTTCATTTGATTGAATTCTCCATATCTTTGTCGACTTATTAATTTGGTCCACTGATGCTTGTAGTTTTCTTATTGTATCATAGGGATCTTTTCCTATTGCTGAGATGACAATGTCTTTGCTGATAATACTGCCATCTCAGCAGCAGAAGAAGATAAATTTATTTATAGCTTATTTTTCATTTTTAGGCAAACGAATAGGACTGCTGGCAGTGTCCATGGCTTTATCAACTTTGGTTCTAAATTTTTCATTTGAAAAATGCAACGAAACTCCTAATGAAATCGAGTTTGAGACAAAGAGTTTTGCACTGACTTCAAAACATGGACTGTTTATAAAAATCTCGCCCATACAGGACTAGGAGGTTAGACAATATGCAGTTAGATAAAGGAATGTAATATGTAGTTAGCCAAAGCCACCCAATTATTGAATAAAAAAGAAGAAAAATAGATTTTGTTTGTGATTTTTATAGGATTCTTGACATTTTCATATGTATTTAAAATATATTGAGACAAAGAAGATTAATAAAATCATGTTTTCACTAACTATTGTCGATTTAATATAGAGGTATCGAAAGAAGTCTTTTGAAAAAATAAACTACTTTAGGATTGTCGACAGCCTTGTTACCTTGGCGCCAAAACGTTCCAGTGTCCTCTGTGGAATACAAGCGTAATTACTAATAAACTCTTTATAAGCTTACATTTTATCGCGGTTACCAACAGGAAGTTCGTGATAGAATTTTTTCATTATCTATCATCATTATCTTTCTTTTTGGCGCATTTAATTGCTAATTTTATATACAACTATATGCAACATCGCTAGTTTCCATACAGACGTAATATTCTTGATCTCGTGACTATTTTATCTGTCCAAAACTAAAAATATTCCTTAAGCTGGGCATTCACGTTCTGACTTGCGGCCCCCACTTAGTAGGACCATAGAAAAACCGGTTGCGGAGCATTTGTCCCATTTTCTAAGAAGCACACTAAATTGTTTGTTGTGAGATATCGAGTTTAAGTTTGAAAAACACTGTAGAAAGTCGATTTTAATTGAGAAACAGGCGATAATTTCATAGCGTCGTCGTTACCTACGATTCATTAGTTGATAGCGCCTAGAAAGTTACAACATCGTCTATTTAGATGGGTCATGGGTAAATGTAGGCCACAGCGCATCAAAAGAATGGTTAGACACGTCCAATAAATCGCATAGAGATGCACTTGTTCGTGGCCTGACTACAGGATAAAAAGCTGCAGCTCGTGGTCATTGTTTTGTCCTTCTACATGCAGGATATGAAACTGGCTACAAATGGTCTAAGATTACCCTGACGAAATGTATGGTTCACTCTTTGAAAATAGTTTTAAACATAATGTAATTACTAGACTTAGGCAAATATGCACATTGCATATTTTGCATATAATGCATAAAAAATGCAAAAATGTCAAATTTTGCATATTTTTATACATGTGAGCTTAAAGTGCATATAATTTGAAAATTTAGTGTTAACTATATATTTTTATATTCAATCTTACAGATAGCATGAAAATGCCAAAGATTTAATTGTAAAAATGAAGGCGTACACAACGTGTATTGCTAATTGTGAATAATTATTGTGCTTTGAAAATGCCCAAAATAAGCAATGTTTCAACTTGGATAAAACATTACAAAGAGCTATCTTTGGATATGGATAAAGTTTATTGCTCATGTTGTGGCAAAACCGTAAGTACATACGTATTATTTTTATTTTATTTTAAAAATTTACACGGTGGTACAAAGATTTTACAATTGGAGATTATGTTTAAGAAAAGTACCGACACAAGGCTAGTTCGCAATAAATCGATGTATTTTTTCTTTTTTCAAGCATTTTTTAAACTCGATAAAAAAGCGATAAAAAATAGGATACCTATTTAAAATTCAAATCATTCAATAGTCTACTGAAAGGTAGCTAACTTTTTTTTTCTGACAATAGCATAGTTTTTTTTAATTTTGCTAAAAATAAAAACATATATATTGGACTTCATTAAGTAGGTGCTTTAAATATATGCTCACACTATTTTATTTTTAAATGTAAACAGAACAGACCAAGAGCTTCTTGTGAATATTTTGGGTTCTTCCTTCTTGCACAGTCATTTTTTAAAATGTTTGAGACTACTACACCGATTTTTATTTGATTTAATTTAAATATTTTAATTGTTATGCAAAAACGGTTCATTTTTAGTTTATTTCTACAATCTTAGATTTCAAAAATGGGTATAAACTATAGAATATGTATATTCTTTTTTAGATTTCATCTAAAAAAAAAAATTTCAAATAGATCAGCATGTCAGAACCGCGAAACATTTAGCTAAAAAAGTAAAAACCACATCCGGTGAAAAATATCAACCTTCAGTGTCCAAGTGCTTTCAGTCAAGTTCCAAAAACAAACCGAACAAGAAACTTTTAACGAAGACTTGTGTCGTGCATCAGTATCTTCTAATGTACCGCTTTCAAAATTATCTAATGAAGACTTTTTTTTTAAATATTGCAAACAAAACATTCCCAGTGAACGAACTCTAAGAGAGAAATAATGCCAATTTGTTATACTCCTAAGTTATCCACAACATAAAAGCCGAAATAGGTAATAATTACTTTTACATGTGTGGACGAGACCACTGACTCGTCAGGAAGATACATTGTGCACTTATTGATTGGTGTACTTAGCGATGAAACCTTTTCAAAACCGTATTTAATTTCCTGTAAGTAAGTGGAAAAAACCAACGCTCTAATAATATCACGGTTTCTACAAGAAGCATTAGCCAACTTTTTTCTTCCTGCTGCTGTGCCTCTTCTTCTTCTTCAGGTACCGTCTTCTTAGCGAAGGTTGGCGATGACCTCTGCAAAGTTTTCGCTATTTTGGGCTTTCCTTATTAAACTTTGAAAGTCTAATCCTGTCCAATCTTTGATGTTGCGCAGCCAGGTCATTTGTCGTCTACCCGAACCGCGTTTGCCTTTTATTTTCCCTTCTATAATAAGCTGAAGGAAGTTATACCTGTCGTGTCTAAATATGTGTCCAAGATAAGACGTTTTACGCTTCTTGAAAATTTCTGTGAGTTCACGTTCTCTATTCATACGCCTTAAAACTTCTTCATTTCTAACGTGGTCGGACCATGGAATTTTCAGCATACGACGAAATACCTACATCTCAAAGCTCTCTAAACGTCGTAACGAGCTGACTGTTAACGTCCAAGCTTCCACGCCATGTAATAGTACACAATATACATACTTTATCATGCGGTATCGTAGGGACAAATAAAGATTACGGGTAGTGAGTAACTGTCGCATCTTTAAAAAGGTGTTTCTTGCCTGTTCTATTCTATATTTAACCTCTTGTTCTTGGTCTAAGGTTTCATGTATCTAACAGCCTAGATACTTAATCTTTTTCACTTGTTCAACTAGATTGTTGTTAACTAGTACGTTTATAACTGGTGTGTGTTTTTTTGAAATTACCATTGTTTTGGTTTTTTTTTTACATTTACCTTAAGGCCGTATAGTTCTCCTTCTTGCACTACTTTGGTTAACAGAATTTGTAGTTCTTCTGTTCTTCTTCACTGCCAGTAATAAGTACTGTATCATCGGCATACCTGATATTTTTCACGATTTTTCCATTGACTTTTATTCCTTATTCTTCTTCATCTAGAGCATGTGCAAAGATGTCCTCTGAGTACAAGTTGAATAATAATGGTAATAGTATACAACCTTGTTTAACTCCTCTTTGGATGTTTATGGTTTCAGTATTACCCAATTCAGTTCTGACAGAGGCGTTTTGGTTCCAGTAGAGTTCACGTATTGTATTAATGTCGTTTGGATCCAGATTCTTTTTTTGGAAGAATCCAACTAATCTCATGGATTAAAAGAATGTCAAACGTGAAAGTAACTAGAAGGATAGGAAATGAGGCGGAAATAATATTAACTATCAAAAGACGAAAACTTGAGTACTTGGGACATGTGATGAGAGGGCATAAATACGCATTACTACAACTTATTATGCAAGGCAAAATCCGAGGAAAGCGAAATGTGGGAAGACGAAGAATATCCTGGCTTAAGAACTTAAGGGAATGGTTTGAATCCAGTAAGGCAGAACTTTTTAGAGCGGCAGTCAACAAAGTCCGCATAGCCATGATGATTTCCAACCTTCGATAGAAGATGGAACTTAAAGAAGAAAGACATCTTTTTGTTGATCCCTGTGCCTAATGATAAATTATTGTTTATTTTATCTGATGCCGCACCATATATGGTAAAAGCAGCACAAAATTTAAAAATATTTTATTCAAACTTAATACATGTCACTTGTTTGGCGCATGGACTCTGAGATAGCGCGTAAGAAGTATGAAAAACATTTTACTAGTTTAATAGCGAGCGTCAAAAAGGTATTCCTGAAATAACCTGTAAAACTACAATGTTACAGAGATATGCTTCCTGCTATTCTAATGCCACCGTAACCCATTTTACACGTTGGGGAACATGGTTGGAAGCAGCTAATTTCTATACTGATCATTTGTTGATTTAAAAAATAATTAACCTTTTAACGGAATATAGTTGCCAATCTTTATTGGAAGCTAAGCAAGCCTTCAAAAATAACAACCTCCAACAGCAACTGTCATCATAAAATCAAATTATAGTTTTTGTCCAGAAAACTATACTTAACTCAATTAGAATTCTCCAAATTATCATTGTTAGAGAGTACAGTTTTAATAAAAGAATTTGAGTCATTGTGTCAAAACGTTAAAGGTTACTATTGGAAAGGAAAATTTTTAAAAATTTAAAGTAACCATGAAAAAAAATAGTGGTTACCAGGTTCTTTCTGAAGTGGTTCAAGTACTAGCTGGGACATTTTCCGATCCACTTAATTTAGAACAATCTATTACAGTAAATTTGAAAAATGCCCCAGTTACATCAGTTGATGTCGAAAGAAGTTTTTCTATTTACAAATATATGTATTCAGATAGAAGCCATAAGTTTTTATTAGAAAATTTTGAACGTCACTTGATAATCTATTTTTACCACAATTCAAAATAATATTTATATGTTAAAATAGTTGTATATGTTATGTATATGTAGTATTGTAAGTAGTTTTGTAAATAAAAAATATTGTTAATATTTTTTATTACATGCATATTTTCTAGATATATATGCATATTTTACATAAAATACTGCATAAATGTGCCCATATTTCAAACTAAATAGGTTTAGGGCAAATTACGTTCGATATATTATCATTCAAGATATTGGACAACAACATAATTTGAAAATTCTTTGCTTTTCGCCCTATCACTGTGTGCTCAACCCCATAGAGTTGGTATGGAGCGAAGCGAAAAGATGTATTGCCGCACACAACAAAACGTTTAAAGAAGAAGTTAGGAAATCCGTGAACTAATTTTCGAAACCAAATTCAGACATTTGCTTTAATCTGTGCCTTCTAAGAATTGCAAGGCAAAACAGACGTTGATAAAGAAGAAGATAACAGACGAAGTTAGGAATTTAATTACAGAAACGTACTCACAACTAATCCAAGACGAATGGAAAAATTATTTAAAACACGTAATAAGAGAAGATAACGAACATGTGGAGACACGACAACATGATGGATGATGATATTCAACTAATTAATATAAACATTTATATTTTTTATTTACATTTTACATCTTGAATTATTGTTTTCAAAATGGTATAACATAAAAGAATCTGAAACTTCTAACAATATACATGTTTTTATTAACATAATTTTTGTTGACCGTTCACGAGTGAATTAAAAGAAAAAATAATTATTCAGTAATGAATAATAACGAATAAAAGTATAAGGCAGGTAATTGTAGAGGATTATCGCTGTATACTGCTGTGGAATAGCAAAGGAGGATTTATTTATGATAATTCACAGAATGGGTGAAATATGGCAAAACCCGCTTTCAATATACAACTACGCTGATTCTAACGTTTGAACCGTAGTATAGGTTAGTTCCTTTGTTCTTAGAACCTCCGCATATAGCAATAAAATTGTGTCGTCTTAAAATTTTTACACAAAAGACGGTACGTTTCCCAAGGAATCCGATTCTTTCAATACTTTATCTGAAGTGTTTTGAGGAGATAAATGGTTTCTCGAAAGCACGCTGTGTTTCAGACTAGCGAATTCTAAGAACTTGACAAATAGTAAATCAGTAAATTTAAGCGTAAGAATTTAAAAGGTGAACAAATAAAGCCATATTATAATAAGCTAATATATTTAAATTAATTACAGATGTCATCTGTCAAACAACTGTCAAAGTGTATAGACGCATTTCAAAGTTTCTCCTTAAAATTTAAATATTTAAATGATTATTCTTAAAGTCTGAACGAGTAAATAGTGAATAGTGGTAAAATCAAAATCCTATTCCATTCCAATTTAAGCAGCCGACGAGTAAAGACCGATATGTGACAATTTCACCGAAACATTTTAAGTTTAATGGTTCAAAAGTGCATTGGTCAATATTTGACTTTCCAGTGGCGTAAAAAAAAAATTAAGGTAACTATTATTTTTAATCCTTTTATCCACAGAGTCCCACTAGGACATCTGTTGCATTGATAATAAAAATTTATGTGTAGTGGTTTTGGTATCCAGAACCGCTCACTAAAATGACCTCAACTACTACTCAAATGACCTCACAAAATAACACGATCAATAATACCAAGTCTTATGTTGCTGCCACTTTATCTAAACCTCCACCTCCTACGTTTCCTCATAAAAATCAAGCCATTATCTTACATGCCCTTCCTAATGTCGTTCTATTTGAGTACATAAAAGCTATAGGAGACATCGTTACCCAAAAAATATCATCTTTGGGTCTCGAATCTCAAATAACCGCATTTGTATTTATTTAAACTCTGTTAAACTAATCGACGATCTTCTCAGTGCCCACCAAAGTATCATTATTAACTCAACAGTTGTCCCTATCCGAAGACTTATAACACCTGCTAAGCGTATTCTTATATCAAATGTATCTCCCACGATACCTCACAGCACTATCGAAGAAGCTTTAAAAGATATCGGTTTACAGATAGTCTCTCCTGTATCATTCGTGAAATGTGGCTCGCTAGGTGATGAATATGCACATATAATGAGCTTCGAAGAGTGGCGTACGTTATTCCGGATAAAGAAACTTTTCAGTCCAGACCTCTTTTAATAACTCATGACTACACATCATATCGAATATTTGTGTCTACTGACAAATTACAATGTTTTTATGTAAACAAGATGGTCATACTGCTGAAACTTGTACCAATGAACCAATTTCTGTAGCCCAATCCGAACTTCCCTCTCCCACTACATTCGTATCCATGCCCACAAATACAACGATACCCGAATGCACTCCCAATCAAATCAATGCACCATCCACATCTTACCCCGAAACTACAACTAATGTGGCAAAAAGCATCCCCTTAGGTTACACAGTTAGCATCACCTCCCGTACAGAGACAGAAACGGGCTATATCCAGTGACAGTAATGCTGGCACCCCCTTCTCAACTTTCTCCAGTTCCTACTCCAGAACCAACTATCAATCAAATGCCTCCCCCCTTATCTGTAAAATCTACCACTAATTCTTTTAGCCAGCCGCAAAAGAAAAAAAGTAAAACAATTGAAACAAAAGAACATAAATTGACACCCATTTCTTATAATGCAGTCCAAGCCATTTATAAAAATAATTTATCCGAACTAACTCTTACTGAAAAACCAATTTATAGCTTTCCTAGAAATTACCTACGGCATACCGGACCCACTTAGAGAAGCTCTCAATTTCACTTCCAATATCCAGGGATTGCTTAATGATTTATCTCTTCTTCATTCGCAATCAAAGAGAGATCCTTTAAAAACCGAATAACAAGATTGCAAAAAAAAATTAAAAGACAGCTTAATCCTGAGGACTCCGACAATTTAGTGCATCATCCGATTACCTATCTGACGATAAAACTAACGCTCCTATTTCTCAATGCTCTCAACAATCCTTACAGTAGTCCCACACTTATCACATTTAAACATTACATTCAAAATAATTCAATGGAATTGCGATGGTTTCTTTCCTCGCATAGATAGAATCCAGCAATTAACTTCCGAAGAACAACCTGAAATCATATGCTTACAAGAAACTAACTCAAAAATTACTAAATTTCCTAAACTAAACAATTTTGAAGGATATCATTATATTCGAGCTGACTGCAACAGAGCCAGTGGTGGAACTTCAATTTTTATTTCCAGTGAACTATTTTCTTCGCACCTTTCTCTCACCACCGAACTTGAGGCTATCGCCATAACCACTTGGTGTCCTAATAAGATTACTATTTGTAGCGTATACATTCCACCCAATCACTCTCTAAAGGAAATAGAACTTCTTGACCTCATTTATCAGCTCCCTTCTCCCTACATTCTTGTAGGCGATTTCAACGCTCAAAACCCTATGTGGGGTTCCAATAGCACGTCAAACAAAGGTAAAACTATTGAAAACGTAATTAATTGTACAGATTCCTGTCTACTAAATACAGGCTCTAGTACACACTTGAATTTCTCATCAGGCACATTTTCTTCTATAGATCTTAGCTTTAGTGATCCAAAATCCGCACCTTTACTAAATTGGAAAGTTGCTGATGATCTTTACGATAGCAATCATTACCCCATATTTATATCCACTGATATCCCCAACTCTAAACAAACTATATCCAGAAGCTACTGTCAACTCAAAAATGCCGACTGGCTAAGCTACACTACCAAAACAGATGCTACCTTACCTTTTCTCACACTATCCAACAATATTGACTACAATTTATCATTAGTCACAAACACGATACTCTCAGCTGCCAATTTGCATATTGGCAAAAATTCTGTTTCACACAAACATAAAAGGGTTTCGTGGTGGAATAATTCTTGCAAAATCTCCGTAGAACAACATAAGGAGGCACTTAGAGATTATCGGAAAAATAAAACACCAGAAAACCTCACAGAATTAAAAAAAGCTAGAGCCAGGTCGCGATTTATTATAAAACAAAGTAAAAAATCGTCATGGAGAAACTATGTATCTTCTATCAATGAAAATACCAGTCCTACTAATCTTTGTAAAAAAATACGACAAATTCAAGGAATCAATACAAATACTAAAATATATAGTCTAATTTGAAATGATAATGTAATTAGTGACAATCAAGAAATTGGTGAGACCCTAGCCAGTCACTTCGACAAAAAATTTAAAAGCAAAATAAATTGCTCTCAAATCGAGCCAGTAGTCGATGCTTCCTTTCCAAGTTCTTCAGCAACTGTCGAAGATATCGATTACTTAAATTTCCAATTCTCTTACATAGAACTTACTTCGGTTATTAAAACTCTTAAGAACACTGCTTCCGGCCCCGACGATATTCCTTACATTTTTACATTTTTATAAAAAAAACTATCTAGTTTGGGTCATCTTAAACTTCTTGAAATGTTTAACTTAATCTGGTCATCTAACAAGTTTCCTAATCAGTGGCAAACCTCAATTGTAATACCCATTAAAAAGCCTAACATATCACGATCATCACCCAGCGCTTATCGACCAATATCTCTAACATGTACCATGTGCAAAATCTTTGAAAAAATGATCAATAAACGTCTTACGTGGTTTTTTAACAAATATAATATAATTCCAAAAGAACAGTCAGGGTTTGGACGTAATCGCTCTACTCAAGACAATCTAATACTTCTCCAAAGTCATATTTCCGATGCCTTCTACAGGAGACAAGAAGTCATTGCAGCAGTGTTTGATATTGAAGGTGCATTTGATACAATTAGCAGGCAATCTATACTGAAGAAACTTTCTCATTATAACATTAAGGGTAACATATTTAATTTTATACAAAATTTCTTAACTTCACGAACATTTAGAGTCTCTGTCAATGGCATTTTTTCATCACTACACCATCAAACTGACGGCGTACCACAAGGTTCAATATTAAGCCCCACTCTGTTTAACCTAGAAATAAGCGACTTGTGCTCTGATATAATATCCCCTATTAGGCATGTCCTATACGCAGATGACCTGATAATTTACTGCCACGGACGATCTATCTCTACAACTTCCAAGCTTATTCAATCCGCAGTAGATACACTAGTTAAAAAATCAAGCTCCATAGGCCTGTCTTTATCATATACAAAATCAAAAATAATAAAATTTAGTAGACTATCACCCTTCCAATCCCCTAATATTATGATTGAGAGAGCGAATCTTCCAGTAGTCAAGGAATGCAAAATTCTCGGTGTAACGTTTGATTCACGACTCACCTGGAAACAACATATTCTAGAAATAAAAGGTGAAGCAAACAAGAGGCTTAACATTATCAAAACTCTTTCAAACTATCATTGGGGCGCAGATGAGAACTCCCTGCTTAAGATATATAGGTCTATCATTCGTTCCAAACTGGATTATGGTTGTTACATATATATCTCTGCCTCTAAAACACACCTTAACCTTTTAAATCGATACACACACAGCCTTACGAATTTGTTTAGGAGCCTTTCGATCTAGCCCCGTAGAAAGTCTATATTGCGAAGCCAATGAGCCCCCACTTTGGATTAGACGTGAACAATTATTACTTTCCTATGCTGCCTCCGTTTCATCCAATACCTCCTCCAGTTTATCTTCTTCTTACTTCATCAACTAACAACCAGCATTACTATTCTAAATCACCATCTATAAAACCCATTCCACTAATTTTAACACAATTACTTAACAACATCTCTCTATCACAAACAATCCCACGACCCCTACCTCCACATCCTCCTTGGTCTGTAATCACCCCTCACTTTAACACATCTCTTACAAGATTCGATAAACTTACAACACCCAGGGAACTCATTAAAAAGTCTTTTAAAGAAATTATATTTACAAATAAATACGACATAGTACTTTACACTGATGCCTCAAAGAATGATACAGGAGTAGGCTGTTCTGTGACCACGTCAGATAACCTTATCACATCATCTTGTATCCCCTCGTTTTGTAGCGTTTTCACTGGCGAACTATTTAGCATATTTCAGGCTTTCAAATCCATTTCTTCACCTGATAAACAAGTTGCAATATGCACAGACTCACTAGCCTCAATACAATCTATCCAAAATATATTCACTGATCATCCTATTGTCCAAAAGATCATTGATTGTTACCAACTAATTGCTTCCCAAAAAATAACAGTTACATTAATCTGGCTACCATCCCATATTGGTATCACAGGCAACGAACTTGCAGACAGCCATGCAAAACTTGCCTCAACATCATCTGATAATACGGTTAATATACAAATTAGTAAAGATTTAAAATCTCACATTAAGAAACAAGCAAGAACCCGATGGCAACAACACTGGGACACCAATAACTCAGCATTACATCATATCCAACAGTTAGTCGATAGCCCCCTTGATTTGATCTCTGCCAGTATGTCCAGACGAGATTGCTATTGTAACACGAAGACTTCGAATAGGACATACAAGATTAACACACGGATACCTGATGTCATCCAGCAACCGACCCACTTGTGAGACCTGTCAATCACATCTAACAGTTAACCATATTCTCACCGAATGTCATCAATATTCAGCAAAAAGACTATTTTATTGCCTTAAAGTGATTTAAAAGACATACTCAATAACTTGGATCAAATAACCTCAAGTCTAAAATTTCCTCAGAGACGTTCAGTTATATTATAAAATATAATTTTGATTGTATTCTAACAATATGTACTCTATAACATATTCTTGTAATTTATTGTAACAGTTTTATATTTGTAACCGTTTTCGTGTAAGTGGCCTTGTTGCCGAGCACGTTAATTTTCAATAAAAAAAAAATTACAGATGTATAACTAAATAAAATCATATTTGTCAATAATAAAAATAAAATATTTAAGTAAGTCCCAAATCCTTTTCCAAACAATCATATTCAAAAAAAAAAGTTCGTGTTTTACATTTTGTATTTTTACCATTATCGGTGGTGCGCTTTACGGATTTTATTGAAATTAAAAAAAAATCTAGGATGCACCGATGCTCTTGATAAAAAAATGTATTTAAAGTCAATTGAACTACATTTTTATAAATCCTTATGTACTAAGAACTCAGTAAACTAATACTTTTAAAATTTAATTTAAAAAAGTATGGCCGCAGAGGCTAACACCCTTAAAAATAACTCAATATAACCTTATTTCTCTAAATATTAACTAAGATATAAATCGAAATATCATAAATAATTAATAAAAGTGAGTAAATAAAAGTTAATTCTAATTTTGTTTTCGTTTGTTTTCAACTCTCCAAAAATATCAACAATTTCATGTTCTTTTTTTTTTCTTTTTTTTTTTACATTTCGAGTGTTTTCAGATGACTTGGTAATAAAAAAAAAATCTAAGCAACCATCTCATCCTTTATAGGTGTTATCATTATTGGTAGTCCAACTTTAGAGGAAAGTACAAAACTTCTTGGTTCAAACTCGATCTTCACCGGAGTTGTACTACATTTTTCTAGTTTGAAATTTAAAATCACATTTGATAAAATCATGGACA
This sequence comes from Diabrotica undecimpunctata, assembly GCF_040954645.1. Lineage (NCBI taxonomy): Eukaryota > Metazoa > Arthropoda > Insecta > Coleoptera > Chrysomelidae > Diabrotica > Diabrotica undecimpunctata. Next base: position 1,531 of record NW_027312713.1, on the reverse strand, counting down.
ACTCTGAGATAGCGCGTTCAATATTTAGAATAATATTAATAATAATTATTATATAACTCAAAGTAAGACATATTTTATTTCTTGCATAGATAATTATCACAATGCTGCAATTTAAAAAAAAAATGTTCCATGATTGAGAAGTGAAAGGTATTTTAGACCTCGTTTGCTGTTTTCATTCTAAATCGGATTTTGCCAATTACGTACAGATTTTTCACAAATAACCACCTTACTTTTGTACGAAAATACAGATCAACTCTGATCCATAAGGCCATATTGAGAATACATCATCTAGATATCTTGACCAAACTGTGGGTTTTAAATTTTGTTTAGAAATAATATTTGTTTTAAAATCTTCCATAAATATATTGACAAATAATATAGATAAATTAGAGCCAATTGCTAGACCAAAATTTTGTTTATAGAATTCATAGTTGAAAATAGAAATTATCAGTACATAATATCAATAACTTCAATATAGCTGATACAATAATTTAGTCTTGATCTGGTTGCTAATGTATCATCATTCTCTAATTTCGTTTTGATTATTTTAAAGTCTTATCTAATGATACATTTGTAAATAAACTATTTATGTAAAAATTTACTAAAATAAAATTAGAATTAAATTTAATATTTATGGTACTACAAATAGGTCTGAGTGGTGTATTCGCTTTATGAACTTTCGGTACTCCATCAAAATGGGGTGTCTTGCTGTAATGAGGTGTAAAATCTTCTTTGATAATCTGTAAAATAATCTTTAAACTTAAACAGAGTTTTATATATCCTTTTTTCCACAGGCTGTATTGGAAACTTTGTTAAATTTGTATAAGGTCCCTTTATTATTAGTTCTTTAATTTTGAATAATTGATGGATTCGACCGTTACTTGATGGAAATTCATTTTATGTAACAATAAAACACTGAAAACTTTGTTTTCAAAACTTCCACAAAATTTATTTTAAATTCTTATCACTACAGCTGTTTCGGCTGATTGCCTTTCTCAAGTCTCAAGTTCTCATTTGAGAAAGGCAATCAGCCGAAACAGCTGTAGTGATAAGAATTTAAAATAAATTTTGTGGAAGTTTTGAAAACAAAGTTTTCAGTGTTTTATTGTTCTTTAATTTTGTTTTTGACGTGACAACGTCTTAAATTAGGTTGTGGCTCGGAGTCATTCATGAAAAAGTGTAACGCCCGCTCACGTCTGTTACGATGAGTCACCGAACGAGAGAGAGGCCCGCCAGACCGGCGAATGCCTTGCGTCTCTCTCCCACTCAAACATGATCGGTCCGCTGCGCGCGCAGCACTAGATAATTAGGCGCGTTGAATCGGTGCGTGCTTGTGTCTCTGTCTTTCTCGAGCGTTCTTGGCGTTCAAGACACATTACAGCAGAAACACTTCCTTTCATTTCATATTTCTTCTATCATCGTCCTATTCTCAACAAAATCACTCAAATAGAAATTAGTTAAGTTTAAGTTTACATGTACAATGTTTTAGTAAACAAAATATATTTCTATAGTTAAACTCTGAGATAGCGCG
>NW_027312712.1:0-26653 GCF_040954645.1 Diabrotica undecimpunctata | reverse complement strand
ACGCGCTATCTCAGAGTTAGTAAACTGACTTCGGAGTTGTACCATTCTTGAGGAATCTTTCCTTCATCAATTATTTTATTAAATAAAATATTTAATACCTGTTCTATTTTTCTTCCACCGATTTTCAACATTTCGACTGTAATTTTATCCTCTCCCGGACATTTATTCGTTTTTAGTTGATTTAGGGCCATTCTTATTTCATAGTCGGTTATGTCAGGTATTTCTTCTGAGCAGGTGTTAATTATTGTTCGTTCAGTACGTCGTTGTTGTGGTTGTGTATTTGCCGAGTATAATTTAGTGTAGAATTTTTCAATGGCCTCGCTTATTTCCTTTCTGTCTCGGACGGTGACGTTTTTCTCATTTTTTATTTCTATGATTTTTCTTGTGCCGTTTGAGTTTTTTGCTTTGAGTACTTTCATATTGCAGTTATCTTGTATTATATTTTTTATTAGATTGTTAGTATAGTTTCTATGATCGTTCCTAATTTCTTTCTTCACGTTTTTGTTTAAACTTTTGAAGCTGTCCGAAGTTCGATCTGTTCTGTTTCGTCTTTCTTTTAGTAATTTAATTGTATTAGGTTGAAGTTTAGATGTTTTGGCTGTTTTCGTGTTTGAGCATATTTTCTTAACCGATGTTGTTACAGTTACTTTTATTTTATTGGCTAGTCCGTTTATATCCATTTGTCTCAGTGTCTCTACTGATTTTAGTCTTGTGCTTAGCTCTTTTTGGTATTCCGTTTGTTTTTGAAATAGGACATCGGTGGTTGGGTATCGTTCTCGTTTAATAAGTTTGTTTCGTTCTACTCTCGTCTGTATTTTTAGCTCGTCTAGTTATACTGACTGTAGTCACCAAAGGATTGTATATGGACTACCACAATATTCAGTATTGGGTCCTCTACTTTTTCTTATCTTTATAAATGACGTCACTAACTTAAAAATCGATGGAAAAATTTTTTTTTATGCTGATGATACCAGTATCACCCAATATTGTAACTTTTCATGCAACTATAACTTCTGATCTACTAAAAATAAAAACCTGGTTTGACTCTATTACTCTCTTTTACCGTTGATAAAACAGTAGCATTATTCTTATAAAGGAGCTCTTCAACCCTTGATTAACCATCCTTTCATAGCAAAGTTTCGAAAAATATGTTTTTCAAGCAATAACCTCGAAGACCGATGTACCAAAGTAGTATATGGCCCTATACCAAAAACTCAGCATAGACTAATTGGTATTAATATCTTTTCAATTGTCAGACCACAAGCTATTCCATTTAAAAGGAGATTTAACTTCAAAAAGTCAAGCTGGCAAAAGTATGCAGATATGCTAGGTTCTGAGCTGCTACGTCTTGAACCAAAAGTAGCGCACTAGGAAAAATTAGTAGAGGTGTGTACACAATAATGTGTATATAGAAGGTATACCCAGAGGATGTATATTGCAGTTATCTTGTATTATATTTTTTATTAGATTGTTAGTATAGTTTCTATGATCGTTCCTAATTTCTTTCTTCACGTTTTTGTTTAAACTTTTGAAGCTGTCCGAAGTTCGATCTGTTCTGTTTCGTCTTTCTTTTAGTAATTTAATTGTATTAGGTTGAAGTTTAGATGTTTTGGCTGTTTTCGTGTTTGAGCATATTTTCTTAGCCGATGTTGTTACAGTTACTTTTATTTTATTGGCTAGTCCGTTTATATCCATTTGTCTCAGTGTCTCTACTGATTTTAGTCTTGTGCTTAGCTCTTTTTGGTATTCCGTTTGTTTTTGAAATAGGACATCGGTGGTTGGGTATCGTTCTCGTTTAATAAGTTTGTTTCGTTCTACTCTCGTCTGTATTTTAATATTCGCTCTAACCAATCTATGGTCACTTCCGGTATAGAATTTGTTTAGTACTGTCACGTCGGTGCATATGTTTTTGTTATTGGAGAGTATATAGTCTATTTCGTTCTTAGTTTTCTTGTCTGGGCTGATCCATGTCCATTTACGTTGTTTAGATTTTTTAAAGAAAGTGTTGAGACAAAATAAATTTTCGTTGTTTAAGTAGTTGTACAACATCTCACCCCTTTCGTTCCTGTTGTCCAGCCCAAAGCGACCGATATATTGTGTATCGCCCTCTTCTTTTGTTTCAATTTTTGCATTAAAATCTCCTGTGATTATTACGAAGTGTGATTTTTCTTGGTTCCTTGCTGTTGTCAGATCCTCGTAAAATGATTAAGCTTCCTCGTCTGTCGAGTTTCCTGTCGGTGCATATCCATGTATTATCTGTAAGCTGTATCTACTGTTCAAAGCGATGACAAGATATATGACTCTGTTTGATACTGCACAGAACTTTATAGGGAGCTCGTTAGCCCTGTGAGGGAATAACGATACTTTATAGGGAGCTCGTTTGTTTATCAGGAACGCTACACCGCCTATGTGATGATTTTCTACGAAGTTTTTCTGGTATAGGTGGTGACCAGATTTTAAGATGGTACATACTTCTCCTGGTAAGCGAGTTTCACACAGTCCAATTATATCCCATTTGATATTTGAGAGCTCTTGTTCTAGTTCGTCAAGGTGTTCTTGGGTCCTCATAGTTCTTATATTTTAAGTGGCTATACGAAGCAATGATGAGTAGTTTTTCTTATTTGATTCAGTCGATTATTTGCCTTCCCCAGAATTCATGAGGCTGACTGATTGTTTAGTGTGAGATTCTGAGTGTTTAACTCTACTCACCTGGGGTAATTTCGTATTGATACTCGACATCTTCAACTTGGGAGGTTTTAGCATATTTAAAACGCCACGCTTGCCGAGCGGGTTGGCGAGTGATTCTATACAATCCCTAAAATCAGGGGATTGCCACTTCCGCCATCCACGCCGTACCGAAGGTATTCTTCTCCGCCGTGTCTGCCGTTGTGGACTTTATCCGTGACCCTGGATAAGGGACCCTAAGCAGGTACTAGTTTCCCGGGTCAGGAAACCCCTGAAATCTGCGGAGGGCAGGAATTGATTCATTTCCCTGATAGGACTATCCAGAGGAGTTCCTACCCCGCTACCCGCGGGTATCAGAGTTAAAACACACCATCAAAAGATGTCATAGAATAAACAAAGTTTTACTATCCTTACCAAAATTTTAGAATGTATTTTGTCCATTATTTTATGTTTGTGTTATTAATGTTGAGGCAAAGTTTATTATAAATAATCTTAACAACTAGTAAGTTGCACTAACGAATTGTGATATTTTGTAAATATTTACATTTTCTTTTTATCTATGTTACAGCGTTTTGAAAAAGGAATAAAACAATTCCGAAAGCTAGACAGTAAGTCAAAAGAGTGCTTTTTTAACATCCCGGCCAACCTTCTGATTGCAGCCCTAATAAACTGGTTGTATATATATATATATATATATATATATATATATATATATATATATATATATATACATACATATATATATATATATATATATATATATATATATATATATATATATATATATATAGGTATATGTATAATAAATATGTAAACAAAAATATTCTAAAAGAATTTTTAAATATTCCGTTTAAATATTTATGGAAGAATATTGAAATACATATCTCTACAACTTGCTATCAAACGACCTCGATTTTAAAAATATTTACTAACTTTCAAAGAAATCCTACCGAATTCCATTGCCGGCACTGGAAAGGGTCATCCGGAATTCTTGGCATGTATTGCAGGAAAAGGCCAGAGTTAGCTTTGTTAAAGACATCTGCGTCAGGGCCGGAGTAGAAACTTTTGTAATTGGATCTAGCTCCTTTCGGAAGTTTACGTTTTGGTATAATCGACCAAATTACCTTTTAGGGGAACTTCTTAGACCCAATTTGCTACGCAGAGATACGGCTAAGTAAGCCTGTGGTTATCAGATTAAATCAGAAAATACTAGTTAAGCGTTAGCTTACAATTATTATAACTATTAAAAAAATTTAAGTTAAGCGCTAATGAATACAAATGAATACATCATATTAAAAAAAATGGTAAAAAAAATTTAAATTTACATTTCTGATATAGATTCATTGATAGTATGCAATGTGTTAGGTATATCTATGATGGTTTTATATTATATGTCTTTGGTTAACCTATTTTTCTATTTTAGACATATATGACTCACAAGAAACAAAAATAATATAGATAATTCAGAATATTAAATGACCAAAAAGCTAATATATTCAGGTATGTGGGAACGCAAGTGATTTATAAATTAATAGGTAGAATACGAAAAGAAAAAGATATTGTGAAATTCGTTAAAGTGCAGAAACTTAGATGGGCTGGACACATTGCTAGGATGTCCGATTACGAATATACGAAGAGATTAACATTTTCAAAACCAGGGGGCACAAGAAGCAGATGACGACTACGAATGAGATGGATTGATGATGTGGAAGAAGACCTACAGATTCTAAGAGTTAGAAGATGGAGGGAAGTTGCCAGGAATTGACAGGAGTGACGACTTCTTTGTGAGCACGCCAAGATCCACCACGGATTGTCAAGTCACGTATGATGATGATGACGAAATAAAAAATAAAAAAAATGACATCAGACTCTAATATGCCCTATTTATAAAAAGGGAAGCAGAACTGTCAAAATTATTGGAACATTGTGTTGTTATATAATGCCAAAAAATATCAACTTATTTTATAAAGCCAATAAATGCTACAATTGGTAAATTTCAATGGAATTTCAGATACGAAAGCAGGCACTTTATTGCAAATATTTGCTTCGGGAACTAAACCCCTAGAGTTTCTTTTATCTAATCTCTTTATCTTAAAAAATATGTAGAAAAAAATGAGTGAGTTTTAGGGGATTACCTAAATATTGGTAAAAGCAATGTTTGTACACTTCCCGTCATATAAAACTGGTACACTTTTTTTTCCCAATGTAAACCTGTGTTCAGACTGGACACAATGGTCCGTGAATCAATTCCTTGTTGCCATCACAGATAACGGAATTGCACAAAATCTAAATATATAAAAAATAACGTTCAAAAATGTATAAAGTTTTTAGATAGGTATTATTTTTATCAATAACAACAAAAAACCGTATCTAATAAATTTAGTAACCAGAGATAGGGTTGAGCTAATTTTCAAAATGTTTGAAGCATCTTTAAACCTAGGGTATTGGCACAGGGAACATTGGAATGCATATACTGTAATTTTATACTTAGTTTAATAACAGGCAAACTACCAAAATTAAATTATTATTTATTACAACAACAATAAATGTGAAAAACTAACATTATACTTTATCCTACTTATTATAAACTATAAAATATCCGGGACGAAAAAACGCTTTTCAAAACGTGACAGTTACAATCCAATATCTCACTGTAGTGTTTTATTATAATAATTTAAAGTTATGTCTAGATTGATTATCTATCAATATTTTTGAATTGAAATATTTTCATAAATTACAATAAAACACAAATCAATGTGTGGTTACTTAATTGAGATTATGGAAAATTACAATAGTAATAGGAGAATTTTTTAGGATGCATGTTTAAATAAATGTGACTGACTGATAGAGAATGTTCGATAATGTTTTAGTTTTTAGTATACTCAAAACTGGCGGTCTGCCCTGCTTTTAGCTGGTTTCATATAATATTTTCGTTGAACTGGCAACAGTGTCCTAGAAATTAGAATGACACATGTGACAAGACCAACGTACACAACTTAAAAAACACGGTTTTTGGTTATAAGAGTTGTACCAGTTTTTTATGACGCGAACGGTACAAGATGAATCTTGGTGTTTTTTTGTTATGTGTGTGTTTTTATATTTATTATCGTCGTAGTTTGATTAGACAAAACCTGTTCAACCGTGTTCACAGCTCTCGCTCTTATTGACAGTGCTTGTCTAAATAAATAAAACCAATTTCAACGTTGTTGTTGGCTCTAATAATAATCATACCTTAATGGAGACTTAGACAATTTCTCTCAATTTTTGATAAAGAAACGTGGGATTGGTTTCATTAACGATACGACTAACATGAAAAAAAAATGTGACAGTTTAAATATAGTTAAATATAGGAAATCTGGAATATACGGGCCACGTTATGGAAAATGAATGGCTCTACGGACTGTTTTCTTTGACTTTAAAAGGAAAAGTTTACGGAAAAGAGTACCAAAATACATGTTTAAAAAAAATCTAAGCACTTGGTCTCATACGAGTTTGTTCCACACTTATAAAGCCAGAGTTGCTATACTTTTCACAGAATTTTTCTTTAAACTTCCAGCTTACTTTTTATCTTAATATTGTTGCTAAATATTAGTTTTATGTGTGTACTAGATATTAGAAAACTTCTCTAATATTCTAAAAAACCCTGAAAATCTAAAGAAATACTTCTTTAATGTGGGTAAAAATATAACATTAACTGTTTTGCCACAAAATCTTATTTTCTATCTCCCCAATTTAAGAAAAGTCTCCAATTCAATCTTTATAAGACGAGTTGATAAATCTGAACTGATTCAAACAATCAATAGTATTAAAAGCAAATCTTTATTGAGTACTGATAGACTATTAATAAAAATTTTCTTAAATCGCCCAAAAAATGTGTTAAAAGTCCTGGTCTCACTAATTAACGATTCCTTTGAAAAAGGTATATTTCCAAGTTCCCAAAGATAGCAAGATATTATTTCGGTGTATAAGGGTGGTAAAAAATCGAATGTCTACAACTATAGACATAGTGCCTTACTACCGGTCTATATCATATCATATCCAAAATTATTGAGGGACTTATAAAATCCCGAAAGAAAATGTTGTTTTTAACCAGAAAGACATAAGGTCTTTGTCGTTAAAAGCAACATTTTTTTAGAGTCAGTTCGGCTCTTTATCTAATAAATGTACCAGTGTTGCTATGTTTTCTATTGTACATGAAGTCTATAAGCACTAAACAATAATATTTACACTGCCACTATTTTCTGTGACTATGCCAAAGCTTTTGATTACGTAAATTACGATATTTTGGAAAAAAAACTAAATTTCTATGGAACTCGAGGTATTTCTTTGAATTGGTTCCAATCTTACTTGGAAAATAGGAAACAACTAGTTATACTGACTGTAGTCACCAAAGGATTGTATATGGACTACCACAATATTCAGTATTGGGTCCTCTACTTTTTCTTATCTTTATAAATGACGTCACTAACTTAAAAATCGATGGAAAAATTTTTTTTTATGCTGATGATACCAGTATCACCCAATATTGTAACTTTTCATGCAACTATAACTTCTGATCTACTAAAAATAAAAACCTGGTTTGACTCTATTACTCTCTTTTACCGTTGATAAAACAGTAGCATTATTCTTATAAAGGAGCTCTTCAACCCTTGATTAACCATCTTTTCAGAGCAAAGTTTGGAAAAATATGTTTTTCAAGCAATAACACGAAGACCGATGTACCAAAGTAGTATATGGCCCTATACCAAAAACTCAGCATAGACTAATTGGTATTAATATCTTTTCAATTGTCAGACCACAAGCTATTCCATTTAAAAGGAGATTTAACTTCAAAAAGTCAAGCTGGCAAAAGTATGCAGATATGCTAGGTTCTGAGCTGCTACGTCTTAAACCAAAAGTAGCGCACTAGGAAAAATTAGTAGAGGTGTGTACACAATAATGTGTATATAGAAGGTATACCCAGAGGATGTAGTCAACAATATGTTCCCAGGAAGTCCAGTGAGTCCAAAGAAAAAAAAGAACATACGAAACCCTCTATTCCACTGAGAATTATAGCCAAGAAACGGTTGACTGCGGAGCAGTAGTACTCCAACAGCTAATTTAAGCCAGACAGGAAAAGTGGATTAAGACTCTGGAAAAAAGGGACGTGACACATAGTAGAAAAATAGCATGGAACCTTTTAAAAAAAAGCTGTGATCCAAAAGAACATAAACCACCTTGCAAGGTAACAGCAAACGAAGTCGCTGCTCAACTCCTTATGAATGGAAGAACTACGAACTGACATAAGGACCCAAACACTACAGGAAGATTGGATTCGGAGACAAACTACCCAGTAGTTCCTTTTACGCTCAAAGAACTTCACGACGGTATAAACAGGTTATAAAACGGGAAAGCTGCATGTGTGGATGATATATGGAGTAAACAAATAAAGTATCTAGGCCAAGAAGCAAAAAACTGGATCCTTCAATTGTATAACATGTGCTGGAAAGCCTGAGAAATTCCAAAATCATGGGGGAAATCTAAAGTAATAGCCTTGTTAAAACCAGGAAAGGTCCCAGAAAATCCCAGTAGCTACAGACCTATTTCGCTGTTGTGTTACTTTTCAAACTATATGAGAGACTTATACTCACCACAAAAGAAAGAAATGTCGACAAGCACCTCATCCACAACAAGGAAGATTCAGACCCGCCAAATCTTGCACCGCTCAAGTCCTCGCACTAACAGAACACATTGCAGAGGGCTATAAAGAAAAATTTTGACAGCAGCCTATGACACAGTAAATCACAAAACATAGCTCCGCAAATTATACGACACTCTCGATGACCACGATCTATAGTAGAATATACGAGTAAGATCGTATATTCCTTATTGCAAAACAGACGTTCTTTCGTTATGCTGGAGGGTAAAGTAAATAGATAGAGAGTTAAAAAAAACGGCCTCCCACAGGGAAGTGTTTTAGCACCAATGCTCTTCAATATATACACAAACGACTTACCTACGCCGACCGAAACCAAGCACTTCCTCTATGCTGACGATCTTGCAATATGCGCTCAAGGAAATAGTTTTAAAAAAGTGGAGGAGAAACTCGAAACTGCCTTAAATACAATGACTGCGTACTACCTGCAGAGTTCTCTGAGGTCTGCGCTCTCCACCTTCGCGAATAGGAAGTTACAACCTATTTATCTTGGAGTCACTCTGGACCGGTCCATCACCTACAGAAAAACATTGCATACAAACGGGAAGGAACGTAACAACTAGAAACATAATACTCAGAAAGCTAACGGAAAGTAAATGGGGTGCACGTCCTGGCGTTTTAAGAACAACGGCGCAGGCACTGTGTTTCTAAACTGCTGAATATGCGTGCCCCATTTGGGGCAGATCTGCCCACACCAAACAAGTTGATACTAAATGAGACATGCAGGATAGTAACGGGGTGCATCAAATCAACGCCACTCTCAAATCTATATAAAGCAGGGTATTTTGCAGAACGTTCAACACGAAGAGGCGTTGCAGAACAAATAGAGAAAATTAAACAGATCGCGGAAGAGCGGCATACATACCTATACAAAGCTCGAACACAACAAAAGCGACTAAAATCGAGGAAAAGCTTCCTTGAAACAGTGTAGGATGAACCGCCTGAGTATTTTCCTCTTCCCTAGGTTCAATGGACCGGTCAGGTTCCAGACTTTAAAACGTGAAAAACTATGAATAGGATAAGAACGGGGGTACTCCAGTATAATCAAACATGGCAAAATAAGGAAAAATATACCAAGATGATGTAAACTTTGATTGTGGAGAAATACAGAATATGGAACATCTCTTTACATGAAGAAACTGTCCTCAATTATATTAACATGAAAATATTTTAAAACGAGAATAATAATTATAAAAATTTAAACAAATGATTTAATGTTGTTATTAATTAGATGTCATTTATGACTTGCATTTAATTATGACAATGGTTACGAATACAATCTTTTAGTGATAGATACTCTTTTTTAATTTTTAACTTCTATGACACTCTCCGTGACGACGCCATCTTGTAGCCCTAGTTCCGTGACGCGTGCCTCAGCATTTTACTATAGAGAAAAAAAGTACACAAATTGTTGACTAGCCTTTCACATTTATCAGCATGTTAATTTCTTTATTTTTATCCATTTGTTTTCTTTCCTTGCAATTAGTAGTCTAATAAATTTATTACTTTTTAAATATTTTAATTAAAATGTTGCGTTACAAACGTAAAGACAAGAAGTTTTGTTAATTAAACACGTGTTAATACATCTCTAATCCATTGCAATATTTACTTATAAGTGACTTTATATTTTTAGAAAGAACCTACAAAGCTTCTACGTTTTACTGTGCAAACTTTCATTAACTTATTTTCGTTGCTTTTGTTATTTTAACACATACAGATCCTTGTGCTTGTAATTAGGACACTCAATGTTTGCTTGTCTTTCGTTTCCTTGATAAATATTTCCGCAACGTTGTTGCAGCCAACTGCAGATCTTTTTAATTTTTTAGCGTATTTTTGTCTTTTATGATCTCAGACAATAAAAGTATACAATCTCATAAACCATCAACAATAAAAGAAACAATAAACTGAAAACAGAAACAACAAATAGAAATTACAAACGTATTGAAAGAAAATAAGGAAAACAGAAGGATTGATATGCTTAAAACTTCCTAGCTTAAAAAATATGATAAATAAAGAAGAGCAACCCTCAAAACAATAAAAGTTTTATTTGAAATTACTTTTTATTTTGTTTATCTTAAATAAAAACGTTAAACAGCCGTATTGTGTCAAAAACCTGTATTGTATTTATAAGTTTCCTCTTGAAAATTAAAATATTTAGACGATTATTTCCACGGGTTTGAACGTGTGAATATTGAATATTGATAAAACAGCAGCTTATTTATCGAGGCTATGAGTGCAATAACGGACCAACCCACAAAAGTTCAAAATTTATTTTATTGTAGAATATTACCTGTCTAGTTGGAATTTACCAGCTGCATAGTGGACCAATCCACATTTTTCAATTTGTTAGTAGTTGGCTGCACTAAAATAGGTTTGGAACTCCATATTTGATAAGATCTTAGAGAAGCAAAGTGGACCATCCGCGGTTAGTCCTCTTTGCTGCTGACAGACGTTTTTTTCATCATTCTTGATTGATATTTTTGGATTTTTTGTAAATTATTATGGTGACTTAATTATTATGAAATATGTTTATTCTGTTGATATGAATTGCGATGAAGATGTTACAAGTAGAGGTGAGTAAGTATATTTACTAAATAGAAATAAAAAAGTATGAACGTAAGAAACTTTGTTTGTAGGTTATGATTTTATTTTAATTTTCTTATATAGTTTGTGCTTTTAAATAACTCTGATTTTAATATTTTAATTTGGTTTTAATAAATTTAGTTGTTATTCTTGAAAATTTGTTATAAGTAGAGATGAGGTAGATATATTTTTTAAAGATAAATAAAAAAGTATAAAAATGAAAAACGTTGTTTCTAGGTTACAATTTAATTTTAATTTTCTAGGATAGTTTTTGCTTTTAAATAATATCATTTGTTGTTTGTGCGTTTTGTTGTAGGCGGCTCAGCCTCAGAATCAGATCCATTTGCGGATTCTGGATCAGAGTACTTGCCTTCAGATGGAGATTTGGCAGAAATTAGTAGGGACGTGGAAAAGGGCGACGATATAGAAGTAGATATTGATAGAGCGAAATCAACGACATCCAGTCATTATAAGCCTAAAAAGCGTGTCCGCAATCCTGAAAAGTGGTGGAGAAACTTAAAAAAAGAGAAAAAATTGTACTGGACAAGAGTATGAGACTAAATCTGGCAAAATTGTGCGGTCAAAATCTTTTAAACCATTTGAATGCAAATGTAAAGGAAGGTGTTCGTTTTTTATTTCAGCGGAACGGAAAATGGAAATGCATAACAATTTCTATACTTTGGAATCCTTTAACTTGCAAACTGCATATTTATTTGCCCTAATTAAACTCGTTAATAAGTTGGGTAGCTACACTATGAACCCAGAATCTAAGAAGGAAAAAACTAGGCTTTACTTTTTACTTAGTCAGGTAGGTGTTGAGCAAGGTGTGTAAACCATTTTTTTAAGCGGTTTTTCAAGTTTTTGCTAAACAATTAGACAAACGTGGCAAATATCCACCGCACAATAAAATATCTGACGCAAAGAAAATCGAACTAAAGGAATTTACTGAAAAATTTCCATGGTACGAATCTTATTATGGTCGGGAAAAAAGCAACCATAGGAAATACTTTACTGGATTTGAGTCTCGGTAAAATGTACGAGCTATATAAAGGTCAAACACAGAATCCTCTATTCTATTTTATTCTTCGAGAAACGTTTAACAAGGAATATAATTTACACTTTCATCTACCATTTACTGACTCTTTGAAGAAGTGTGATATATTTGAAGTCAAAATAAAGGCAGCCTATAGTGTATCAAGTAAACAACTTGAAACTGAAAAAAATTCATCAAAAGAAGGCGAAAAGTGCTAGAGATTTTTTAAAAAGAGACACCGAAAGCAACAAAACGGAAACTCGACGGTCATCTGTTTCGGTCTGATGAAGACTGCACCTACACCTGTGCTTACCGCAGAATTTTTTAACTACAAGCGGCAATTCTGGATCTACTGCTTCAATGTTCATAAAATGGGAACTAACAACTCGTTTATGTTTGTGTGGGATGAAACCGTCACCTCTAGGGGTCCTCAACAGGATCCTGCATTTTATTTTACATAAAAATTTTTGCAAAATCGAAACAACTTATTATTTATTCTAACCAATGTGACGGTTAAAATCGTAATATTAAAATGTCTTTATTATGCAATTAAATAACTACATCTCCATGTTTTACCGTAGAAGAAATAGACCACAAGTTTTTAGTAAGTATTTATTCTTAATTGCCCTCTGACCAAGAATTTGGTATAATAGAAAAAGGAAAGAAATTTCATCCACATGTATTTATACTCCAAGACTAGCAGATACAGTGATAAAACACGCTAGAACGAAAAATCCGTTTACAGTAATAAACATGAACAAATCCAATTTTTTTTGTACGAAATTGTTTGAAAGTAATATAACCAACAGAAAAGTTTTTGAATCAAAAATCAAAGTAGAGTGACTTAAAATGTAATGGTTAAGGTTTAGAAAAGACTTTGCAAATACTCTTCAATGTAACTATTCCAACAATGAAGATGTTTATTTGGAAACAGTGGATCTTAATAAAACAAAATCTATTTCCAAGAAAACAATGGAATTGCCACTTCTGTATCCAAATGATGATACCATAAATGAAGCTAAAAAAGACCTTCAGTTAATGGAATTGATACCCCCTATACACCATGAATTTTATAAAAACCTAAGATCTTCAGCTCAAGCAGCCGGAGGTGAAGTAATTGGCCCATTTGACGACGGAGAGGATTGGTTATTTTAACTTCATATGTTTTTATACACGATCTGTGGTAATAAACTATTTGATGCAATATCGATTGTATTATTTTGTGAGATAACCCATTCACCAACTAAAATTATTTTAAATGTAAAGTGGACCAATTCACATTAAAAAATCAAATACAGGTATTTATCCAAAATTTTTAATCAAATTTATCAAATAAGTAATATCTAACATACTTCAATTCATTCAAACTAAAAACTATTCTAAAGAAAGGTTACATTGGATCTCCTACTTTTCACTTTTTGTTCGAATCCATTTTCTAACACTTATCAATATTGGGGTTAGTCCGTTATTGACCTCATAGTCTCAATTGAAATTTGGCGCCGATTTGTTAAAAAATTATTAAACGGTTTTTTAACGAATTTTACTGTAATAAACTTCATATTGAATTTGAATTAAAATAAAATTTTAATTTTGTTTATGCGTGACGAAAAGTTAATAAAATAATAGTTGGATACACTATCCGAAAACAACACAAAGAGGGCCTGTTGACCTAGAGAAGAAGCACAGAAACTCCAGATGACCAAAAATATAAGTGAATTTAGCGATATAGTACACTATAATATTTACGAGGACTTGCCAGATATTAATGATAATTATCATTTAAATTCAAATTCAGATTGTACAGACTCTAATACAGATAATTCAGATCCATCCGACGCAAATTTAAATTTAAATTCGAATATTGATGCTGAAAAATAAATGCTGACATAAACATAAATTCACGTCCATCAGACAAAAATACTGTACACAACTCTAACATTAATGAACTAAATGTTGATAAAAACATAAATTTAGGTCCATCAGATACAAATTTAGAAATAAACATTGATCTTCTCCTTATGGTGCCCTATCCAATTAGTGGATGTTGTCGACAATTCTGGCATACTCCTCTAGGTCTTGTGTGGCTCTAAAGAGTGCATGGGCATCGAGGTTTGTTCAATCCCTTATGTTTTTAAGCCATGAGTATTTATTTCTTCCGATGCCCCGTTTTCCTTCCATTCCTTAATAAGCTTTAAGAACTAGTACTTCGAATTTCAAAATATATGACACAGATAAGCAGTTTTTCTTCTTTTTTTTATTGGCAGCAATGCTCGTTCTCTGCCCATTCGATTTAATACTTCGACATTTGTTGTGTGATCTATTCAGGAAATTTTAAGTAGTCTTCTAAATACCCACAATTCAAACACCTCCAATCGGTTCATCACATTGGCCTTTATGGTCCAGGTTTCTACACCATATAGCAGTATGAAGTAAACATTAATAAAGTAGACAATAATGTGCATGTGCATGACATAGAGTTAAAAGTGACTATCAATATTACCCATAACGATAGTGATAATGACAATAATCGCGATAGACATACAAAATATCAGCGAAACTAAAAAAGCAATTCTTCCCGGGAAAAGACTCGGATAGTAGTTTTAAAGACTGTCCTGTTAAAAGAACTAAAGAAAATAGAATAATGGAGATCGAATCGAACGTAGCCAACTCAATGCCAACATTGGTTGTGCAAATGAAGAGAATTAAAGAGTAGAACAAATGTCTGACAAATCAAATCCGTCATATGCAGGAGGAAAATAAAAATATACTAAAGGAAAATTAAAAACAACTGGCCAGATTTAAGGCAAAAATAACCATTAAGGACTTAGAAATTCAAAAATTGACACAAAAGTTATTTGAAACGATTAACAAAAATACAGAAAAAGAAAATCCGATAGATAAATCTATTTAAGCTAAAAAACCTGCACATAAACCAAAAACTGTGCAAAAAACGATTGAATGGCAGGCAAAAATGCAAGAACAAAATAGACTCAGTACTAGTACTCGACAAGCAAATATATACAAAGAAAACGAAACAAACAATGGACAGTCCAACGAAAAAAAAAAAAACTCATAAAAGAAACAAAAAAAAATGAGTGATGCTAAAAAGCAGACACTAATAATACAAAAGAGAAATAAAAAAACATGCAAAGCCAAAGGCATGCTAACAAAACAACAAGAAAAAGAGAATAATCACGACATTATAGTAAATATGAAAACTGAGATAATAAAAAAAAATGAAGAAAACTGAGCCCAAACCAACGGCACAAAACCAAAACGCTGAAAAAACAGCAGAAAAATAACAACCGAAGAATGTTGCGCCCAAACTATTGGCAATCATCCTAAAATCGGTTGGAAAAAGCCAAGATATTTTCCAAAGAGCAGCAGAGAAAGGCAGAGGCTCGACAAACAAATCTGCCTAATCTGGCAGATCGACCGTAATCCAAACAAATGACAGATGGCTACCTAAACATGATTAAAGTGTTGGAGGAATATAAGACAAACAATAAAATAAAGTGGATTGCCTATCCAATTCATGTTAAAAAAAGCAAACGAGTGGTGATAAGAGGACTGTCGGAAACAACAGACATAAAACTCATCCAAAAAGAATTGAAAGAAAAAGGCACTGATACTATCAAGGTATCAAACATAATATCCAAAAAGAAGACAAAAAGCGACAACTACTTTTCCTTGTCACCATCAACGAAAAAGATGACCAAAAATCAAAAAAGTCACCGATCTCTGCTCTATGAGGATATAATGTAAAAGATAAAAAGAAAAATAATAAGGAAATAATGCAGTGCTATAACTGTCAGGGATTCTTTCATGGAGCAAAGGCCTGCCACTGTGGCTCAAGATGTGTCAAGTGCGGAGAAAATCACTTAAGCAAAGAATGCCAAAAGGACACTGATTTAAAATGTGAAAACTGTGGCGAAGTATATACAGCAAATTACAGCGGTGGTACAAAGGCACTTAAAAAGAAAAATTATGACACACAACCAGGAAGCAGAAGCATACAAAGTGCACCAGTACCAGAATCTGTCAGCTACGCACAAGCAGCCAGGAAGACACAACAGCCGAAAGAACCAAAGTCGTCAATTCTGAAACAGCAATTTTTATAACCAGCCTCAATGGACATAAAAGAAATTTATGTTTATATTCCAGAAGATGACTAGTTTAGTAAGCGCAATGGGCCGTATTGGCGTAAGCAGAACTGTCTAACCGGTTAGATAATCTACGAATAGGGTCATGGAATTATAATGAGCTAAAACAAAAATCAACTCTCTGGACGAGTTTGCCAACAGACTCGAACTAGACATCGAGGCTTTACAAGAAACTAAAATAATGAAACAAAACAAAAACAAAATTTCCGGGCCATGATGTCTACACTAATGACTACTGGGCCACATCGGGAGACACTGCCATTCTGGTGAAAAAAGGAATCGAAGTAATTTCTACACCGGATGGTGTCGCCCAGCCTGCTGAATTGTGATTGGTCAAATGGCAACAGTAATTGCAGCCAATCATAATTCAGGAGTCTGTTGCTCATTTTCTGTATTATCGTTGGTCGAAAAGCACCTGAGTTGCAGCCAATGATAATACTGAAAATTGGGCATTGGTTGTCGTGCAGGTCCAATCGTAAAAAGGCCAAAACGACCGTTACAGATTGACCAATTTTTTGTTGGATAAAAAATGTGCACGACGGCCAGGACATCAGACCGGGTAAGGATAAGTCCGCTGGTCCAGCCTTCTTGACATGTTAGAGATCCTCTGATCGATTCAGTTCTCAGAGCCTCTGTTTTATTTTCCCAGAACCTAACTTTCTCTACATATCCAGAGCCTAACGCTCTCAGCTTTAAACCCAGAACCTCACGTTCTCAGCTTTAATGTCGGTTTGTTTCCAAACCAACAGCGGCCATTTTTGAGGGATTTATTTCTGCTTTTCGACTTAGTCGAATTTGCTAATATTTCCCTTAAGAGCGTCGCAATTATCACCGATTTAATCTGTGTTTTTGGACTTAGTCCAAGATCTGATTATTTCGGTATCTTACAAGTGGTGTAAGAAATTCTTCTCTTCCAGGATTCTGCTAAGTCTCTACTTCACGGGACTTTGTCACCGGACGGTGGTAATATCCTTAGAAAGAATTGAAAAATAAATAAAACTTATAAATTGCGTTTTTATTTTCTCTTTCAGGTACACTGATAAATAAACTTATAAATTGCGTTTTATTTTCTCTTTCAGGTACACTGATAAATAAACTTGTAATTTATTTTCAACCTTGCTTTTGGATATTTACATTGTTTTCAGGTACACTGTTAAAAACTTGTAAATTATTTTCAACTTCGATATTTGGTATTTATTTCTTTTACAGGTATAAAATAACTTGCAATATTTTCTCAATTTATGTCTATTTTATACTATATAAAATAACTTGTAATTTTTCCCACATTTTTATAGGTCTCAGCGAACAAAACTCGAAAAATTTTTCGAATTTTGTTTATAACTATTTTGTTTGTGTACTTTTGTTACTTTTTATTGTTGATTAGCCCGAATGGCACTATAACAAACATCCCTAACTTTATCTCAAGTCCCTAGCTCAATTCCTTCATACTTTAGAAATATTTGACAAGTGACATTTTCTATGCTTACTAATTTGAATTTGCTCATAACTTGACTAATAGTTATAAATAATATACTTTACCTTACAGAGTCTTAATTAAGAATAATTAGCATATAATCTTCCCGATTCCCGGATCAGGAGATAATTATCGATTTATTTCAGATTCTTAGAATAAGTTCTTACGTATCTGCTTTAATAATTTAATTATTATTATCTCAATAAACATTCTTTATTGTGTTTCTTTATTAAAAAGGCATTTAATCCTAGCTAAGTGTCCATAGCCCATGTTTATGGCCACTGACCGAGAACCCTATCCTCTTAGGTCCCAGAAAGCGATGGATAGAGCGAGTAACGAGCCTTTTCTCCCTCCCGAGGGAGCTGAGAGTCCTTCACGTTACCGACAATGGTCTGGTCACTAGGTAAGCCTCAATATTGAGGATCAAAACGAGAAATCATATGCTGAAGATTGTTTCAGCATATGTTAGACTGAATGATCAGATCTTTAATGAAGATCTGAATGTTATTTTGGACACAGAAAAGTACACCATTATCATTGGAGACCTCAACGCAAGATCGCCCAACTGGTTTGACAGAACCACAAATCGTAATGGGAGACTATTGTGTGGCTATCTAGAAGACACACAAAACACCATAGTGGTAGGACTCACAAAACCTACATACTTTCATGGTGAGACAGACTGTATACATTCCTGCAGTAGAAACAAACTGTTTAAAACCTACAAGAAAAAAGTTGGCAAGTTGGCCTAACTAAAAAAGAAAAGTAAGCGAAACTTCGGTGCAATAACAACAATAAACACAAAACAGAAACTAGGGGAATTTGTTTTAAAAAAATATAAAAAAACCAATTACACCCTTACATGGAGAAAATGGAATTGTGTACGCAGAAAAAGATAAAGAGGAAGTTATAAAAAACACGCTATAAATAGGAAGATAATGTAGGAAAAATTATCATCCTTATGAAGATCTTGACTTCACAGAAGAAGTGGAAAGAAGATACAGGGTAGTAAAAAAAGAAGGGGCAACAAATATATTACCCACACCTGTCCTGAAGAGGTCAGACAGTTGATCAAGCGTACTAACACCAAAAATGCTCCAGGACCGGATCGTATTACGAAGAGGGCTTTGAACAATCCTCTAGCAAAAACAATAGTATACATAACAAATTTAATTAATCACATCCTAAGATTAAGACATTTTCCTGGCAGATGAAAGAAAGCTCACGTAATAATGATCAAAACGATACACATATGAACTGTAGGTACTGCGTCTAAAAGAATATATCACAAAAGGGTTCATTAAAAAGAAATATACAGCACACGTCTTTCTAGATGTCAGTAAAGCATTTGATAAAGTTTGGCACGAAGCTCTGCTATATAAAACGAACCAATATGGTTAGAGTGAGGCGACGACATGTCTTCTCTCGTCATATCTAGCCGACAGGAGGTTCAAAGTTCGAAAAGGGCCAATCCTGTTCGAAGCTGGAACCACGGAAGTTGGTGTGCCACAGGGAGCGGTGTCGTTGCCGTATCTATAGACCATATACATAGCAGATACGACAACCAAACTCAGGTCGTTGCTAAATCTATACGCAGGCAATACAGCAATCGCTGTTAGCGGTACCACCCCAGATCCAGCAACAATATGCCTACAAAGGACACTTAACAAACTACAAGATTGGTATGTACAGTGTACGATACCTGTCAACCCTAACAAAACACAGGCCTTCATGTACCAAAATATAAGAGGCAGACCAAACGGGGTTCTATCGTTATTCGATACGCAAATCAAATGGTCAAATCAAGCCAAATATGTAGGCGTAAAGTTGGACAAAAAGCTGACCTTCACAGAACACGTTAAACAAACGGTTCAGAAAACTAAAATAATTAGAAGTCAACTCTCGTCACTAATAGGTCAAAAGATTAGGATGACAAACTGTATAATTTTACCAACACTAACATAAGCCTCGGCTGCATAAAGACACACTTGCAAATCGAACAGAAACAAAATAAAAATATTCCAGAGCCATATGATCCGAGAGGCTCTAAATATACCTATAAGGTACCAGTAAGGTTTCATTAAGGTACGTATTTTGGGACTCAGAACAAAATAGAATCCTAAAAACAATAGAAGAGAAAGCACAGGTGATCTTCAACGATCTCAGGAACCATCCTAGTAGACTATTAAGACAGTTGAGAGACTATGACGAAAACCAAAGGACAGTACATAGGAGTGCCAGACAGCAGCTAGCTATATAGAGAAGACCAAGAAGAACAGTGAAAATATGATAGCCAGTGGTATTTTTCATAAATTCATTGTACGTGTTTAAATACTCGTATTTCCCTTAAACTTTCTTAGTTAAAACCTTGTATATCCATGAAATTAGTTGAAACCCTAATTAGTCGTAATAGAGAAAAATGATAAATAATTTCTAGCCACGCAATTAAAGTATCATATTTTGAGCATTATTCTTAAATATACTAATTCAATCAACTTTACCTTTACAAACGTACATGGTTTTCACTATATAGTAACGATATGTCTATTTTTACAAAACTTTATATTGATGTTGAGAATTTACAAAAATATTATTTTCGTTAGTTTATTCAACATCAAATATACGTATATTATTAAGTACTTTATACTTTGTACGTGTATACTTTGCACACATTGTTCAAATATTTGGTGTAGTAATAAATTGATATTAATATCATGATTAAGGATTGATTGCTTTTCTCTGTTGATATAAAATGTGTTTAATTTTTCACGTTTTTGGTACGCCAAAATATTTAATGCTCACATAAACCGCCACATTCATTGCAAAAATAAACAACTCACAACACGTTGTCGATTTGTTCTTCTCTAATGTGTTACTGATGATGATATAGCGTGTGAACGAGTGAACCGTTAACAAAACAAACATAATTCCTTTGTATATAATTATGTTTCAAATAAGCTTCTTATGTTTATGAGCTGCTAGCATCAATAAAGACTAAATAAAAAGCAACGAGTTAATTTGGAACAAACACAAATTTAAAACGGTGTATTAAACATTCTGATGGATTTATTAGTGTATCGGAAGTGTGAAATGATCCTTCAGCTGCTTAAAAGCAAATATGTTAAGATATATAATATATATTATCTCGATTATCAATAATATTAATAATTGTTACAAACTATCAGTTAATAACATAATATTAGGTACATAATTAGGTAATATAAAATCTGATTCTTTTTGGTTTTAAGTTCCATCTCCTAGTCAGATATGAGAGATAAATATAATAATCCTGGCATTACTTGCAGCTTTTCGACACAGTTGATCTATTGTAAGCATAAATCAATCAACCAATGGCTTTGTCAACCACCTCTATGCAGTACCAAAAGGCTTAATTTTAAATAGAGAATAGACGATGTGGTGCACATTATTGGATAGGCATGTCGCTGAAAAATTCAGTTATCCACAGTTTTGCTCTCCATATTAACTCATTTTCTGGTAAAAAAGTATCAAATTATTAAAAGTATTCTATCTTTTAAAAATTAAAAATAACGCCTATGATTTGCTTGTCTTAGTCACAACCTTTTTCCGTAATGTCAACAACTACAATGAAAGAACTTTGCAATAACTTTAGTTATTTGAACTGTTGTTGGTAGGGTTAAAACTGGTGTATCCTCTCGGAGAAGGCTCTGCAATTATTTACATATTTTGAAAAATAGAACGTGCGCAAGAACAATTCCGAGAATATTTAATCAACTTAATCAAGATAAACTACTTCACCATTCATACGTATTACAAGTTAAGAAATTCATGAAACGGGATCAGCAGCTGATAAAAAATAGCGTGTGAAAAACGTGTTAGGACTGAAGCGGCATAATTATCAATTTTACTTTGTGTTTTTTTGGAACCTACTAAAGGGTGTATTTTCTAGAGATACAGAAATGTATGTTGATAACAATTGTTTAACTGGAGACCATTTTGAACGCTGTCAAGTCATTTATGTTAAGTTCGGTTTGGAATTTTAGCATGAATAGACTTGACGTCCAAACAACGCTTCCGAATTGTACAAATTAATTTTGAAAATTGTGATTATATTCGAAATGCGTATCGCGCACTACGTCCCTTTTATGGTCAACATAATAGATTATCAAAACAAGTAATTTGATTAACCATAAGACGTTTTTGCATCACGTTTACTCTAAATGATAATATGTATTCACTGATACGTCGTACAGTGCATACAGAAGAAGTTGTTGCTGCTGTAGAGCGAAGCATACAGGAAGACCCGAATCAGTCTATTTGCCATCGTGCACAGCAATTGGATACGTGTCTATCCAATTAATGTAGGATTTTGTGAAAAGATCTTGCTTTGCGTGCTTACAAAATAAAACTTATTTAATCACGCAAGATGATTTAAATGGAGGTAGGCAGGACAGGTCGCTAAAATGAAGGATAATAGGTGTACCAAAAAAATCTTGGAGTGGAGAACGAGAGCGGATAGACGAAACCTGGGAAGACCACCCACAAGATGGACTGACGACATAAAGAGAATTTGTACCAACTGGATTGCAGCAGCGCAAAATAGATCTGAATGAAGTTTTTCCAGGAGGCCTATGTTCAGCAGTGGACGACTATGGGCTAATGATGATAATAATGATGAATCACGCCAGAATTGAAGGTACATCATCAACTAGCAAGGCGTAAATTAGTAGATTCTGTAAGTGGGTCCAAAACGGATTGCCGTTGATTCCGATATTTATAAATGAATTTTGTTTGCGATAAAGCTTACTTGTGGTTGAATGGCCACCATAAAAAACAAAACTGCCCTATATGAAGTTAAGATAATTCTCAAATGCATGTTGAACAACCTTACATCCAGAAAAAAATGACTGTTTGGTGTGTTTTATAGTCTGGTGAAATCATTGGACTGTACTTCTTCAAAAACGATGCTGACCAGAATGTTACAGTCAATGGTGATGGCTATAGAGCCATAAGTACTGCCTTTTTTATTTCCCAATTGAACAACCATGATGTGCAGGAGCCGTCGTTTCAGAAAGACGGCGCAACCTGTCACACAGCTCGTGTCATAATTGATTTGATTGTAGGACAACATTCTGCGTTATTGCCGATATACGACAAATATTGAAAAAACTGATCAAAAATTGGACTTACAATTAGATTATCTTTCGAACAAAGTCAATTTCGTGTCAATTTATAAAAAATGTCTTTGTTTTATTCCATTTCAAAGTTGTATAACTCAAAAATAAAAACAGTCCTTTCAAATACTAATCGGACAGGACATAAACTTTCATCTCTTGTCTGATCAATTAAAGACAACATTCCAATCAACATGGAGTTTATGTAATTGCTTATGCAAACTGCCCCCGATATTATATAGGCCAAATAAATTGATTTCTCGATAAAAAAAAGACGACATCCGGTTATCTTCGACATGGGATCTCTCATAAAGAAAATATCGTCCGCTCCACCCTCCAATCAAAATTCGGCCGTCAGAAATGCTCGCGCCAACCCCTGCACCGCCAATGGCAATCGCCATGGCAAATTCCACGCCAACCTCCACCCAAACCACATTAGTGATTATTGTAGTAATGTCTGCGCTGTGGTAATCGACGCGGTTTAACCCGGAAGCCTGTTGAGTTTAATATTACTTCTTTTAATAGTATTAATCTTAGCTTTAGGTTTAATTTTACAATAATAATAATAATGCGCGATTAAATTATTGTATAAAAGTTTTGGCTATTCGCCATTTTCAATAAAAGCTCTTATCACATAAACATTAAATAATGCAATTTATATAATAAATTTAGGTCTGCACTGTTGCCAGTTAAAGATTTAATACCATCGCAAGCTAGCAAACAGTAAAGAATAAATAACTGCTAATCTCTGAGCAGAATGGATTATGTTAAAATAGATCAACGACTGATACTACATAGTTGATTTTAAAACCGAAGTTCACTAAGTACTTACAAACAAACAACATTGTCTACGTGTTTTTTGCAATATAACAAAAGCTTAGGATTGCACTTGGAGGTATGGTATAACAAAAAAGCTTCTTTTCTGGAGTAATAATGGACACTTTCTAAAATTTACTTTAAATTTCGTTCAACTCAAAACATTTAAGGATTAACCAACAAAAAAATTTATAAACTCAAATTAAGGAAAACAGAGTTTATCAAGGATTGATATTAAGTTTAACTTAATTTTTTGTGGAAGTTGATTCCACAAACTCTGGTTCTTCTACTGAGAAACAAATCTAGAATCCACACAAAGAATTCTTCAAATCACATTCAATAATCTCCAGAATTGGTCTGATTAAAGAGGACTCAGTTTTTCTAACAGAAAAAAAAAACAAAATGTGCGATTCTCAATAAAGAGAGGAGAGGATAATCCAGTTCCAACGTTGAATGCCTTAACGTTAAGAGAAGATGATTTTTGTTATTCCTAGGTCCTATATTTGACAATACATTGGTTTGGAAGAGTAACATTAGAAATCTTAACGGTCCTCGTTGGCAAAACATTAATAAGACGCTATCGAACATCTGCTGGAGTGATGATGCGCCAACTCTTCTATAAATATTTTTATTATTAATTCGTTTAAAATAAACTACGGCTCAGTAATATATAACGCTATTAAGAAATATATCCTTAAGAAACTAGATTTCATTGAAAATATAGTACTTTGAATGGTGAGTCAGGGCTAACTCTCATATATAAACTAGAAGATACTGTTTAGTTTAACCTTTGCTTGTAAAATTCTATGCTCTTTAAATAAAGCAGTTTATCATAATGTTAATGACAATATTTTTAGATAATAGCTTTTATCTCACCTTTAATGCGATTTACCTTACTATGAAGAAATTAATATTATTACTTTAAAAATACGATATAAGATCTTTGACAATACACTATGCTACCGAAAAGCCTCCCCCTCCATAAACTGTCAATAAATCACTAATGATCACTGATCTATCAAAATTTAATAAACATTAATACGCACAATAACTTTAAAGACATCAAAGTTATACTTAACGACTACCAACAGGCCCACACAGATGTATTAAAAACAACGTATGGAGTAGAGGAAGCAATATTTTATAATACTTATAATAAATTTAAGCTAAATAACAACTAACTGTCTTAAATGCAAAATTGTACGCAATCCGTGAAGCTCTAAAATTCATTAACAAAACGGACCAGAGAAATTAGACAATGATAACTGACTCAATGAACATCCAAAACATGTACTCCAAAGACCATATTTATAAATAAATTTATAGGGAACTTTAACATGTTGCAAAGAAAAATAAATACGTGGCAATATTCTGGGTTTTGCCTCATATTGGAGTGTATGGTAACAAGGTTGTGAACCACCTTGCTCTCGAAGCAGCAGCAAGTAATGGTCATGACCAACTAAACAATATAGTGACAAGTGATTTTAAATTGTTCTGAAAAATATAGTTAGTGGAAAGTAGAAAAAGAAATGGTCGCATTTTTTTAGAAAAACTAAGAAAAGCTAAAGACAATATTTTACAAAGACCCGCTTTCTTGCTAAATAGGAAAAAACAAGTTAATTTTACTGGACTCCAACTTGGTCACACTCATCATGCACTATATGCATATTAACCAAATTAAAAGAGGCAAACATTACTGTAACTAATGTTGCCTGTTGTCAAACAAACATTACGATAACATATATTTTAATCAAATTTAAAATATTCCAGTAAACTAGAAGTAAGCTCAACTTTCTCAATGAACGAACTTGGAAAAAATCTATTTAAACAATATCATATAGTTTCTCAGCCATTGGCATAAAAAACATATAAATTAAAATCTAGTTTATAACACAAATATTATATTGGTCTTCTTTTTACGTCAGTAAGAAGTGATGTATGTGATTTTTTATTATTATCGTCTATAGGTCCAGTGGTTTGAACAACATTAAATAAAATATATATTGTTATAATTATTTAAGTATATATATTTAACCTATTTAAGTATATATATATATATATATATATATATATATATATATATATATATATATATATATATATATATATATATATATATATATATATATATATATATATATATAAAGTAGTTAGGTATTATTGACTGACACGTTATGTAAATTAAGTTTTATATTGAGGTTGCAGTCATTAATAGGGCAGGAAAGTAAAAGTCTTTGTTCTTTAATCAAGCTTTCGCAAAATTTATTTGCTTCTTCAGGATATGCTAAAATATGGTATCAGTAAATACAACGAAATTAGAACTAAATAGCATTGTATAAAACTAGTAAAAAAACTTACAACATGAGGTTAATCCATTAAATTTTCAAATTTGCAAAACATTAAAACTTAACTTATTTTAAAAATTATATAGTTATGTAAGTACAATATTCCAATTTAATTTAATTTTGTAAAAATTCATTTTGACATTGATTATGTTGACGTTTGATTTATGTCAGAAAGACACTTGTTTCTGTTTATTATATTTTTTGTTGTTGATAACTAGCTCTTGATTGTTATTATGGTTACGTACAAAGTGGCGCCAAATATGAATATTTAAATTTTTTGAAATTCTAATATTTATAGTCAGAAAATCTAATATTGGAAAATTATAGTATTAATTTTCGTAAGACAGAATGTAATTATAGATATTGCTTAGTTTATCAATATCAGTTTTTTTATTAACGCATTGATATTTATTTATGCATACCATTTCTAAGAATTCTCTTTTATTTAATTGGTTTTCGCGTCTTAATATATTAGTTTCATTGAAATTAAATGAATGATTTTTATTAATTGCATGATCTATTAATGCACACGTATTTACTCTGAGATAGCGCGTGATGTTAGTCTGCCTATTAGATTTCTAGATGTGTGTCCGACGTATGACTTATCACAATATGAAATCACAATTTACTTTCACATCACTACCTTACATACCAACATTAACACCCAAACTAACTAAAGTCTTTGCTAACTATTCTGTTATTAAAA
>NW_027312711.1:0-26655 GCF_040954645.1 Diabrotica undecimpunctata | reverse complement strand
ACGCGCTATCTCAGAGTGTGCTAACAGTGATAGGACACTACATATATTCCCTTAGCACAAAACTACCCCACAGTGAAAAAACACTAAATTCCGCGATTAAGTAAACTAGCTAGCTTAGGGCTAAATCACAAAATCTTACCCATGGTTATATTAGGATTTTAGGACTCTAGAACTTTAGAAACTAAGCGTTTAGATATAAAGATATTAGAATTTTATTTGCTTTGCTTAACAATTCATACTTCATTTATTCCCATAATTAGGTATGCATTAGACAACTAAGTGTTTAGATATAAGAATATTAGAATTTTATTTGGTTATTAACTCACATTTCATTTACTTTCAAATTAGATTTCAGTTAGAAATAATATAGGCACACATTAGACTTAGA
Source organism: Diabrotica undecimpunctata (assembly GCF_040954645.1). Taxonomy (NCBI): domain Eukaryota; kingdom Metazoa; phylum Arthropoda; class Insecta; order Coleoptera; family Chrysomelidae; genus Diabrotica; species Diabrotica undecimpunctata. The sequence goes on along the minus strand of NW_027312711.1, from coordinate 26,267 downwards.
ATAACATTATGTTTATGACACTATGTAAACTTATTTGGTTTTAAATAAAGATTCGGGGGGCTCTTCTTTCGTCGCTAAATTTTTGGAGTGCGGCGATGGGATGGGTTCGTTTGACAGGGTTTTTAGCTAGACATTGAGTAGCCAAAGGTCGTAAGCCGCAAGGTAGGTAGACCGGTGTCACGATTGATTTGCACATTCCTCGGAGTAGGCAAATCAATCGGAGGCACAAATGACACTTCTTCATGATCCTCACTCAAACATCAGTTTGCTGCGAGACTTCGACCAGAGCGGACGTGTCCGGGCGAACGCTCTGAAAAGCTACACGCACGAACCGTAGGAGTTGAAAGGCGCGCGCCGAGATGCGCAGTGGACCAAAAAGTGCCAGTGTGATAAAAGTGATCGAAGTGAAAAGTGTCAGGCGGACGCTGCGCTGCACGTGTGGCCACGCCCACCGATATTTCGGATTGGTCGTGCGCGAGCAAATGCGCAGTTGAAGCAAATAAGGTCATTTGCCGACTAACCGTCGAAGCAGCGAGCATCGACAAGAGCACGCCGGAGTATTTGCTCCAAAAACTTTTCTTAAAAACTTTAAGACAGCTGGATGCCGAGTATTCACTCGGATCCAGCTTTTTTTATGCAAAAATTTTAAATTAATAAACACGGACAAAAGTAACTTGTAACGCGTGTAGTTCAACAACAAACCAGATTCGAGAAATACCTCGAATCTGGTTTTTATTTGCAAAAATTTCATTTCTCCCTGTTTACCAATTGGGAAAAAGTGAAAAAAAAGTGCAGTGAAAACAGTGCGAACCAACGAAAAATGGCGACTTCGTTAAACTTCGCCGAAGAAGACGACCATCAGGGACAGCCCAAAATCTCAATGGGGCTAAGAAGGACACCACCACCGACCACCAGACGAACGAGACACTACAGCACAGAGGAAGAAACCGACGAAGAAACCATGGACACAAACAAGAAGACAACCGCGACAAAAGACAATAGACAAACCAGAGACATTATTATGCAGAATGCTGATACAATCCAAGAAATCAAGGAACTAATTCTCGCAACAGTATCCCGTACAACACCGGAAGGCCGAGGTAAGTTGCAGTTTAATAGTAAAGACCGCATGACAGTTATTGAGAATACCGATAGGCTTATTTCGATATATGATAATCTTATTGCCCACCTTTACGTTTAAGAGAATAAAATTACCGAATTGCAGGATAGACTAATCGATAGTCTATCCAGCGGCAAGGCACAATTTCTAGATTTAGAGAATAAAATTTTGCCAATTAATAACCAGTTGAAAGAAATAAAAAACATATTAAATAAACCGCATTTATTAAATACACCAAATGTCACACAACCAACACGCACAGACAATAACACAGACACAGACACAAAATCCCACACAGGAGAACACAACAGCCATAGAAACACAAGGAGCCACGAAAAAAAACAAAAACCTACGCTAGTATCACAAAAGACACCGTGCCGAAAAAGAAACCGGAAGAAGAACCATGGACCACACCAAAAACGAAACGAAGATACGACACTATGATCAAACTTAAGAACGGAGGAAAACGGCAAGATAATGGATACAATGAGGACGGTTGTTAAGCCAACGGAACTCGAAAACGTAACAATAAGACGAACACGGAATGAAAACACCATAATCTTAACCACGGAGGACAGAAAACAACATGAAAAATTCAAGCAACGAACGACAGCCTGCGAGAAACTTGAAACGAAAGATATAACAAAATCCAAAGACCCAACCTTAATCATTACCGGAATGCCGAGAGGGCAAGAGCAGGAGCAATTCCTACAGGCACTCAAGGCAGAAAACGACGAACTAGACGACAAATACAAAGACGAATTAAATAACTTAAAAATAGTGCACAGAAAAACTTGCAGGAACCAATGGAGGGAAAACCTATACATAGAAGGCCCGGTAAATATAATTAAGGAGATCCTAAAAACAGGATACATTTATTATGACCTAACAAAATGTTATGTGCAGGAACACATAAGCATTAGTATGTGCTTTAGGTGCTGCCGATATAACCATGTCACGAAGTATTGCAAGGAGGCCGACCCAACTTGCTATAAATGCGGCAACAAACATGATGTCAAAAACTGCAAGGCGACAACCTACAATTGTATTAATTGTAAAATTATGAACTTAAGCCCTCGTACACATCAAGCCAGGGACCCTAAATGCCCGATATTCATCAGGAAACTGGAAGAACAAAAGCACCAAACTAACTACTCCGACTAAAAACACACACAACAACAAAACTCAAACACTACTAAAACACACACACACACAACAACAAAACTTAAACACTACTAAAACACACACACACAACACAATATCACTACATGGCCTCTTTTATACAATTTAATGCCGGAAGAGGCCTTGAAGCGACAGATAAATTACTACATAAATTACAAAAGGACGACATAAGACATAGCACTACTACAAGAACCGGGACGAAATGCGTGGCAGAGCACTGAGTACCTCACTCTAGGATCAGACAAATCAACGAAAGCGCCCATACTCGTAAAGCGCACGCTAGCCAAACAAGTAACATTAATCTCAAACAGAACCAGCGACAACTGCACAACTATACACCTTAGAGCTAACAACATCGACACTACCATAATAAACATATACGACAAACCTGGATGAGACGCAAACACCACGCTAAACACACAAAAACTAAACATAGAAAACGACAGAAACCGGACCCTGCTCGTGGGCGACTTTAATGCGAAGGACCCGAGCTGGGGAGGGGACATAACAGATAAGAGAGGACAAGACATTATAGACTGGACGACATTAAACAACATATACATTAACAACACACATGACAGCCCTCCGACCTTCCTCTCAACAAGAGGAAGAAGCTGGGTAGACCTAACACTAACGAAGGATCTGAGGGTGATGGACTGGAAGGTCAATGAGGAGGAAACTCTGAGCGACCATCAGTACATCACCTTCAGCACCAAAAAACAACAAAACAACAGTAACAACACACACAGAAAATACAACATAGCAGGCGTAGACAAAACAAAACTAAGCAGACTAACACTAGAGAAAACATGGAACACACCGGGAACGGCACTAGAGCAAGCAAGATACACACAAAACCAAATAACGCAAATAGTGCAAGAGACAACAAAGAAAAAAAGGAAAGGGAAAAGAACAACCCAAATCTGGTGGACAATAGAGTTGGAAACACAGCGAAAAAAAACCAACAACTTAAGAAAAAAGTTTCAAAACGAAACTGATCCAATCAACAGAAGAAGAGCGGAAATCGAATATACAACACAGAGGAGACTCTACAAAAACAATATCAAAACCACCAAAAAAACAGCCATCAGGGATTACCTAACAAACAACGACCCAGACAACCCGTGGAACATCGGCTACAAAATCATAAAGAGAAACGAAAACAACAACTACACATTAAATACTATAAAAAAACCCGATGGAACATACACAGAAAACAGAGAGGAAACAATACGGTTCCTGCACACAAAATACTTCCCGGCAGACAACGAACAAGAAGACGACGAAGCACACAAAGAACTTAGACGAAAACAATACAGACAGAACACAAACAACGACAAACATTTCACCGAAGACGAAATAAAACAGACACTCATAGACATGAAGAATAAAAAGGCAACAGCCTCAGACGGACTTTCAAAGGAAATAATACAACACTTGCACGAGACAAACCCAGTAATACTAACAAATTTATATAACAATTGCCTAGATACCGGGGATTTTCCGGAGTGTTGGAATGGGAGCAGACATGGTCTGGCTACCGAAAAAAAGACGGCGGCAAAAGACCGATCTGCCTCCTCCCAACGCTTGGAAAAGTCCTCGATAAGCTGGCAGCTAAAAGACTGTATACTACTTAGAAACACATAACAAACTCCACGAAAATCAATTCGGATTCAGGCAGGGAAGATCAACCATAGATGCAATAGAGCAAATAAATACCAAAATAACAGAAAATAAGAAAAATAAATTTCACACAGTCCTAATAACCCTAGACCTCCAAAATGCATTCAACTCTGCCTGGATCCCAACAATAGTAGACAGCCTACATAAATCAGACACACCACAAAACATACGCGAACTATGTACAAACTTTTTACAAAACAGAAAAATTACTACAGAAAACATTACGAACAAGACACAAAAAGGCTGCCCGCAGGGATCGAGCCTGGGACCCATCTTATGGATATTACTGATGGAGTCCTGGTTCGATTTCATCGAGCAGACGGAAACAACAACCGAACACGACGCTATCCAGGCCTTTGCAGACGACCAGATTATTTTACTAACGGGGAAGTCACTCCACACCCTGGGAAAATAAATGGACAAAAATATGGACAGCTTGTGACAAATGGGCTAAACGCATAAACTGAAATACAACAGTGACAAAACGGAAGTCATGTTCATTCCACACAGACCAACCAGACCCCGAGACTTCGAATTAATAACCAAACAATAACCACCGTCAGAAAATCTCAAATACTTGGGACTGACCTTCGACACGGGCCTTCTATGGTTGGACCATGTGAAAATGAACAGGCAAAAAGCAGCTGACATTGGTCACAAGTTGTTTATAATCGCCGGCAAGGACTGGGGACGGACACCAAAAATGCTGAAGGCAATCTATGAAAACGCGATAAAACCCATGCTCCTTTACAGAGCAGAGATCTGGGGCAAAAGAGCAAAGGACACAAGAATTGCAAACAGTTGGAGCATATAAGACCGCTCCAACAGCGGCCCTACACGTACTGGCCGGAACAACACCGCTGAACATAGATGCCTTCGCCATTTACAAAACATACAACGAAAACAAGAAAAGCATAAACAACCTAAAACTCTAAACTTCAGACACACCACACCCTACAAACAGAACGATAAAACTAAGACAAGACATAAACACACCGGATATCAAGGTATATACCGACGCTAGCATCAAATCTGACAACAACAGTGAAAGCAAAGCGATCGGTATATACATTGAAAACCAAACGGACACAAACAGACTAAAATACAAAATAAAAACGAGTGAAGACATAAATAGCCTAGAGGCCAGGGCCCTAGCTAAAAGCGCTGAAATAATAACTCAGCATATCCAAGACTACGAAAACCCAAGGACAATCACATTCCACACGGACTCGACCGCAACACTACGTCAAATACAAAACGGAAATAACAGAAACAAAATAATAAACATGGCAAAATTGCACTTAGAAAAAATGACTGAACACAACATACACTACAATATAGTAAAAACAGACAGACAAAACGCAGGACTAAAGATAGCACATAACCTAGCGAACACAGCACACAACAACACACAAGACGACATCACAGTAATCAGAAAACAAGACATAAAACAACTAAGACTGAACACAAGACTGGCCGCATGGCAACAATCATGGGACACGACAGACAAGGGGAGAAAAACTTATAGCATATATAAAACTGTAAGATTAACTCCTCCAACACTCACTTGGAAAGCAACACAACTAATCACAGGACACGGACACTTACAAGCATACTACCATAGGTTCAACCTACGAGACACAGACGGAAACTGCAACACAACCGAAGACCAACACCACTGAATCAACACATGCACGATAGCACAAAGACAAACAGCCAGACAAACTCTGACACAACAATTATTACAAAAACAACTGACATACTCACCAACCAACATCGACATCACAGACAAAGAACTAACACAATGGATCAATGAATGGGGTGAGCAAATGATCCTCGACGACGACACACAGGACACATAACAGAAAGACAAACACCACACCTGCTCGAAACACCTATACACCTAATGAGAACATAATCAATAGGTGGGCAATAGGGAAATCATACAAATAACATCAGAACAGCCAAATCGTCAAAACGGTCGGATGTTAAGCTGTAACAACCGCAACGGACAACACGATAAATAACTTAGTCAATCATTACGCGTCACAAACTTTAATAAACATAGTGAAAAGTGAAGTGATACGCACCAAAGCAACAATAACCCAAGTGCTGAAAGTGATAGTGACACTACGCCCAACAGCACTTGAGCCCCGCGAAAAGTGAAATGACACCATCCTTTAGATATAAGTTCATTAGCTAGATAAGATAGATTAGTAAACATGTTAGAAAATAGTAATAGATTAGGGTTCTAGGATACCAGATATTGTTTAGTTAATAATTTTGTAGAAACTTTGTAGTTATTTTATTCAATAAAGAAAAATGGGGTCCTTCTTTCACCGCAAGTTTTTGGAGTGCGGTGCTGGGATGGGTTCTCTTGACATGGTTTCGTCAGATATTGTGTAGAAACAGGTCTTATGCCGTAAGGTGGGTGGACCAGGGCCACGATTGGTTTGCACACTCCTCGGAGTCGGCAAATCAATCGGAGGTACAAATTGCTCCTTTCATGATCCTCACTCAAGGAAACTGTAGTAGCCACCGTGTCGCGTACAACGCCCGAGGGAAGAGGTAAGCTTCAGTTTAATAATAAAGATAGGTTAACCGTTATAGACTGCACTGACAAACTTATAAACTTGTACGATAACTTGATAACCCACCTATATTTGCAAGAGAATAGAATCACGGAATTACAGGACAAAGCCATAAATAGACTGTCGGAGAATAAAATTCAGAACCTAGCCCTCGAAGATAAATTGGAGGAGCACCTAGCAGAGGTCAAAAAACTTATTAAAACATCGTTGGACAACAAAGAGTGGGATATGCATAAAGTAATACCAGAAATATCGGTAAAACAAAAACAGGCCGCTACAACAAAATCAAACAAAACCGGAACCAACTCCCCCGCCAACTAAAACTTATGCTACTATAGCAAAGGAAACACCCACAAAACCGAAACCGGATGAACAGCCTTGGACCACACCCAAGACAAAAAGGAAATTTGATACCATGTTCAGACTTAAAGAAGAAGAAAAAGGAAAGGTTATGGACGCCATGCGAACTCTAGTAAAGCCCACGGACATAACAACTTCACCATCAGGCGAACTAAAATGAAAATACGATTATCCTAACAACCGACGACAAAAAACAACATGAGAACTTAAAACAAAAAACAGCATCATGCGGCTTATTAGAGACAAAGGACATTACCAAGTCAAAGGACCCAGTCATGATGATAACCGGTCTCCCGAGAGGACACGAGCAAGATCAGTTCATAAGAGCGTGAAAATCGAAAACGAACTATTGAACGATAAATACGGCGAGGAATTGGATAAAATTAAAATTGCCTATAGGAAAAATTGCAGGAGCCCCTGGAGGGGAGAACATCATAGTAGAGGGCCCCACAGAAATTATCAAGGATATACTAAAAACCGGATACATTTATTACGATCTAGCGAAATGCTACGTTAAAGAGCATGTCAGGGTCAGTATCTGCTACAAATGTTGCAGATACAATCACGTGACCAAGTACTGCAAAGAGGAAAGACCAACCTGTTACAAATGCGGACTAAAACATGACGGCAGCGCCTGTAAATCAACCCACTACAATTGTATTAACTGCCAAATAATGAACTTGAGCCCAAGAACCCACCAGGCCAGAGACCCGAATTGCCCGATCTATCTTAGAAAGATAGAGGAACAAAAACGCCAGACGAACTACACCAACTAAATAAGACAAAACTAACAACACCACAAACAAAACAAAACAAGAGCACAAAACACAACGTACATTAGTATGGCCTCTTTCCTGCAATTCAACGCAGGCAGAGGCGACTGACAACTGTTACACAAATTACAGGACGAAAAAATAGACATAGCTCTGATACAAGAGCCAGGAGCTCTTCACACATAATCTGCAAATCAAGCACATCTAAATCCACAAAACACAACATCAATAACCTCAAAAGAGACATAAAACGTACCAAACTGAACACAAAACAACTAAACGGCAACAAGACTGGAACAACATAACGACAGGACGGAAAACATACAACATAATACAACAGGTAAAACTAACAGGCCCAAAATTCAATTGGAAAACTACACAACTTTTGACTGATTATAGACTTTTACAATCATTTACATCACTCCTATAGACGCAAAGAGTTTCTGGATTAATTTTTAAAAGTTTCAAAATATTAAAGCCTTGAAAATATTGACTGGTAATGCTACTAATGGATAGGTATCAATTCCATTAAAGAGTTGTGGAGATTACTACCAATCATTAAACATTAAAGAGTCAGCAGGTTTTAGGTACGTTCAAATAATTCAACAAGGAGCTAAAAATACGGAAGATGTTAGTTACTGCGGCTCTTAATATTATGGAACCTAACTCTGAGATAGCGCGTTCGTATTACTTTTGGATTAGCTTTGGAAGTAATATACAAGTATCCAAGTCTACTTAAGAGTGGGAAGGTGACGTTTAGTGAAGATTTAAACAAAATATACTTTATAAGTAAACTAGAAAGAGGGTGGAATTTTTGAAGTTATGGATCGAATGCGATTTCGTTTTCGTATTATAGAATCTACTAAAATTATTAATCCTGTTTTAGATTTAAGTCATATAACTAAGATTTATAATAAAATAAAACAATAATATAATTATTTTTGTGTTTTTATTTAAAAAAGGTACATTTAATGCTTAAATCTAAAAAATTATAATATATTATTTTTATTTATCTAGGATTGCTGGTTCATTCCTAACCACTTGACTAGAACTTGATTTTCTCGTCTTCTTAGAACTTTTTCTACCAGGAAAACATCTGGGTACCTAACTTTCTGTAGTTCTTCAGAGTAAAAGCCGCTTTGAATTTCCTCTTTGCTTTCATCCTCTAGAATATATGTTGTTGGATTGGTTTTAACTTAACTTTCTTGACTTTGAATACTTCAGTTGTCCAATTTGGATATAATCTTTTTTAAACACATGCCTGTATTTCGTGATACGTACATTTATCTCCTTTTTTCAACTTTTTTCTGCTTTGCATTTTGATCATTTACTTTAATGGGTGCAACACCCGTAGTAGAATGTTTCGAGTTGTTATATTTACTCAAAATTTAAGGTCAAACATCTAGCCATTTGTAGGAGCCCTGGTAACTGAAGTGTTTCCAAATCAATGATTTGAGAGTGCGAATTACTCGTTCCGCAATACTTTGTTGTAAAATTCGGTTTCATTATCAGTTTGTAGATTTTTAGGAGGGATTTTCATTTGATTTAGAATAGTTTTCATTGCTTCTGTAATATATTTGCCAGTTTTCCTTTTAACAGGTACCGCCCAGACATATTTATATATCCTTTATTCTCTTTAGCAAATGAATTCATACTAGCTAAATCTGCTTGTACTAGTTCATGTAAGACCTTAACTATAACATGTCTTTGTTGGTAATTAATTCGAGCTGGTGCGTGTAATTCGAGAACAACTTGAACCTTAGACATTCTTAACTAAAGGAGACTGAAGAAGTATCTCAATGTATATACTCTTTGGAATTCCTAGTTTAAAAAGTATTGCTTTTTTGCGTTAATATTTCTATTAACCAATTCATGTAATTTAAATGTCTTAGTATTTATATCTACATCTGCATTAAAATTAGTGGTGCTTTCACCACTCCAAAAAAAGATCGTTAGATAAAGTCCGGAAGTCTTAAAAACATAAAATCGTTAGATACGGAAAATTCGTGAGATAAGAAAGTTTGAAAAACAAACCCGGAAGTCTGAAATATAAACAAACACAAAAAATTGAGATTGATTAGAAGTGGAAAAAAGGTATACATGTAAAAAAAATTTTTTTAAAAATGGTAGAACAAAGTTTATTGTGTGCACTGAATTTTTAAATGTGGGCGATGTATTCTAAAGAGTTACCCATAACAGATATTGACACTGATGTTGAAAATATACGAGACACATTTCGCAAACTTGATTGGGACGTTCAACATGAACTTGTGTATGGTAGACAGTTTTTTGATGATGAATATTGTATCCAGGAATCGAAGAGATATAGAAAAGGATGTGAAATTTGTGATCTATTCCTCGAGAAGCCTATTTCGTTTTATAGAATAGAATATAATTTATTCAATTAATATACAAAATTAGTTTTGTTTTTGACAAGTCAAAGGAATAGTGGCAATACATATAAAACATATAAATTTTTTGGCGAATTTAAACATTACAAACATGTATATATTTAATATTAACAATTAAAAAAAAACGACAAACACACTTTATGGAATTATAAAAAACATGAAATATAATTATAATAGGCAACTACCCTGACCAAACTAGTACTATAGTGTAAAAGCTGTACTTAGGTACTCCGTTTTTGAATAGAAACAATGTTTCAAAAAGTTTGATTTGATTTTAAGCTTAAACGATAACAAGTGAAGACTTTTTACTTAATCTCGCAAAAAGTTATACAAACGAACATCAGTCGAATTTTTTATGCTCTGTCAACCTAAAACGTTGTACTCTAATAGCATCTCTAGATCTTGTATCGTGATCATGGACGTTGGAGTTTATGTTAAACTTACCTTTGTTGGCATGAATTTCAATCAGCGTCTCATATATATAGAGTGAAGGTAGTGGCATAATACCTAAATCCAGAAATAAAGGTTTACAGTGGTCCCTATACTCTGCTCTTGCAAGTATCCTCACTACTCTTTTTTGTAATTTAAAAATTCGATCTGCGTAAGAAGAATTACCCCAGTTATTCCGTACTGTAAATGGCTATGAAATAGTGCAAAGTAGCACATTCTAAGGGTATTTTTAGGAATCATATAAACTAAGTTGCGTATTAAAAATATACTTGTAGCAAGTATAGAACTTAAGTAATCTATATGAGCACTCCAATCCAAATTATCGTCTAGAAAGATTCCTAATAGTTTAACACTATTTCTTGAGATATACTTCCAATCAGAACTAAAAATCAAATTCTGATTTTTCTCTTCATTTAGCTTTAGCTCATTATGTGAACACCAGTTTTTTGCTTTCTGGGTATCACTATCTATTTTAATTTTTAAATTATTCTGATTAATATCAGTATTTATGAGAGCTGTATCATCTGCGAAGCAAACACATTTTATAGGAAAAGTGTAGTGAAATAAATCGTTCAGATAATTAAGAAACAAAGTGGGTCCTAATATCGAACTTTGAGGTACACCATATTCGACAGTGTTAAACTCAGAATAGCTGTTATTAAGAAAAACTGCCTGTTTTATATTTGTTAGGTATGATCTAAATAGATTAAGAGTGTTTCCCCTAATACCGTATTTATGCATTTTTTCCAACAGTAATTCATGCGAAACACAGTCAAAAGCTTTGGATAAGTCACACAATGTCAAAGACACAAAATGACCTTCCTCCAAGCCATCAACTATTGCTCTCACAATTTTCTGTATAGCTAGTGTAGTGCTACACTTTTTTCTAAAGCCATATTGATTACAGTGAAGTATTTTGTGTCTTTCTAGATATTCTACCAAACGAACATTTAGAATATTCTCAAAAATTTTGTCGAAAATGGGAATGATTGAGATGGGACGGTAATTTCCAATTTTATCTGAAGCTCCCTTTTTGAACACTGGTAGCACTTTTGTTACTTTTAAAACATCTGGGAAAATCCCCTCAGTAAGACAATTATTATAAAGTATAATTAATTTGTCAATAATTATATCGATTGTTTCCACAATTATTTTTTTTTTTGATTAAGAAATAAAAATCCGTGCAGTGTGAATTTTTCAATCTATGCAAAACATTCCTGATTTCAGTATCACTAACAGGTAATAAAATTAAAGAGTCGCAAGGAGAGTGTACACCTCTCAAAAAATCTATGGCTACATTTTCCTTGTTAAAACAAATTGGATTGAGTGTTTATTTAAATAAACTAAAGGAGTATCTTCCATCTGTTCTAGATGATCCTAATATAGGTGATCCTGAGACAAACCCCGATACAGATGATTCTGGATATTGTACCGACAACAATAGCAAGAGCTCTTCCAACAAAGGTAATGATGATGAGTCACCAATCAAGAAAAAAGCAAAAAAAGAAACGTAAACTTGTAATGTAGTTAAAACTAATAAAAAATTTGGAAAAATCTTTTTATTTATATATATATATATATATATATATATATATATATATATATATATATATATATATATATATATATATATATATATATAGATATACCATTACATATTTTTTATTAATGGACAATTTATTACTAACTCGATGTAAAATTCATTTAAGTATTTTACAAGAGGGAATTGAAACGTAGTGCCTTTAGTTACATCAGTGTCAACTTTTAGTTTATGTAGAGCGGATACAGTGGCGGATCCAAGGGGGGGGGTCATGACCCCCTCCAAACAAAATTAAATATCAATCAAATAATCCTAAAAAAAATAATTTTAAATCAATCAACCCTATAAGCAGGAAGTTAAGAGTTGAAGTGATTCAAACTCATTTATTGTAGTGGTAAGTGTAGAATTATGCGGAAGCCATTTTACATTGCTGTTTTAAAAAATCAACAATTCTGAATACAGTAATACCTAGACTAACGCTACCCCCGACTTCCGCGAATTCAGAGTTGCGTGATTTTCAAAATCACGCAATTATTATTGTCAATTCGTCATTTCAGTGCCAGAGAATCGTTCGATTATGGATGAGATAGAATTACCACCCACAGATTATTGCTCATTCAACATACATGACATGACTGTTCGCACGAAATCAGCACATTTTTATTTTGTATTAGGTATATCATATCTTCCAGTTTTGTCTACAAATTGGTTGTTTGTAATTTGAATATGTATTATAATTGTTGAGACTGTGTGCTACATTATATAATTTATCTATAATAAATATCAAAGTGAATATTGTTGTTGGATTAGCTCTGTCTGATACGTTAGTGAATACAAATAAAGAAACTGCTGTCCAAGCTATTTGTGAAACTCGTTGGGTTGAAAGGCATGAAGATCATCATCAGTTCCATGGCGAATCAATCATCAAAATATAACGCTCTTGAAACAACTTCTACGTGGAAGGACAGCAAAATGTCAACTGATGCATTTTCATTTATGCAAACTATTAGGAGCCCAGAATTTCTTATTTCAGTAGTTAATATTTAATAACAAAATACATATATTCTCCAAACCACTTATCCTATTCTGTTCTCAAACAATTATTCGTCAAATTTACCGTCAAATTTACTGTGAATGTCACGCTGACATATTTCATTCTGAGTTACCATGTGTCATTACCATGCAATCTGTCTTTTACTTGATACCTACTAACCCATAGTATATACCCCCCCTAGTAAGGTAAGTGCCGGAGAAAAAGTGGGGAGAGAGTTTCTAGCGCCAAATAAGTTCGGAATCGGGAACTAAAAATTTAGCGGCAAATTCAAAATGTAGGTTCTGAATTTAAGGCGGGAAATTCAAAAAGGATATACTGAATTTTAGGCGGGAAATTCAAAAAATAAATTTCTGAATTTTAGGCGGGAAATTCAAAATATTCCGAATATTATATAGAAAACAAATATAGTCATAAAATAATAAATAAAAACTTATTCTATGCCAAAATATATTCTCTGTCCAAAAATGTAGTATACACTTATGCAATTTTGTATACCATAAATGTATAACATATCAGATAGAGACATATGTTTTGGCACAGGAAAAGTTTTTATTTATTATTTTGTGACTATATCTGTTTTCCATTACATTAAAACATCAACATAAAAAACAGATATTCTTAAAAATTTATTTATTTCTGTAATTTATAAAATTTGAGGAATCACAGATATAATAAATTATAAAGATCGTCATCACTGCCATTGTGGTGGTCTTCACCTGTATCCACGAAACTAGGCTCCATTCTGAACTTAACCATCTATTCACTGCAACCTGCAAAATGATATATGGAATTACACACAAGCAGCAACCGAAATAAGTAAGCCCTACCTGCGGAGACTTGCATACCCATATGGACATTCAGGCATACAATTCATTGAGGTGAGAAAGATTGGTCCTAGTAAATTAGGGACCACTCCTTCGAGCCCCAATGCTCCCCAGGCTTTCCTCACCCTCCCCCCATACCACGCTGATGTGCTATGGGAGGCTAGTTTCATCTATATATTTACTGAATAGTGCAGAGCAGCATGAGGCTCTTTAGTCTTGCTATGCTATTTGTATGTTTGTGTGTATATATATATATATATATATATATATATATATATATATATATATATATATATATATATATATGTGTGTGTGTGTGTGTGTGTGTGTGTGTGTGTGTGTGTGTGTATATGTTAGAGATTTATTATGTATCTAATGTATTTTACACACAAACATATATAAATAAAAAATAAACTATGTTTATGAGTAAAATATGTGCCCATGTATAATTAAAGTAAAATATGTACCTATGTACTACAATGGCGAGTGAAATATCTCATTCATTTACAATTAAAATGTTTTGAAAACCTTTGTAAACAAAGAGTAAGTAACATTCTTTCCAGAACTTACATCAAAGGAGAATTTTTAAATACACAGTGTTCACAAATTATATGCAATTTCTTTGAATTTCATGAATTTGTAACTAAGTATAATTAAAGTAAAATATGTAACTATGTATAATAAAAGGAAAATATGTGATTATGTATAATTAAAGTAAAATATGACTCTGAGATAGCGCGTATGGGGAGCGAGACAAGGACATAGCATTTCTCCCAAACTGTTCACCCTTGTTCTATAAGACAAGGTAGATACAGATGAAAGCAATTGTGAAAGACCTAGATTCAGGAGCAGATGGAAAATGTTTGATGATGAAGATATATGTAAAACAATAAAAAGAATTTTAAAGATTCCATATGAGTCCAGTAAATAGAAAACACAATTTTATTCGTTTACAACAAAATGGAAATATGAAACTGTAAACAAGAATGAATAACATACAAATTGTACAGTTTTATACTGGAAATAATTTAATTACACTTATGACCTGTACTTACAAAATTGTTTTCTCCTACTTTCATATTTTCTGTGAGCTACTAATTTCATAGGATCTATCATAGTGTAGTCTGGTTTATTTTTAAGTAAGTTAATAAACTTCTGGTCTCTGCCATTTACAATTGCATTTACACTTTTACACCACATATACAGAGAAAGTCTAACAATAAATTTACATATATTTATACCTGTATTTGAATGGATTTTACAGTTGAATGGTGAAAAATTTAAACAATTCAATTTCAATGAAATCTGTATCCTCTTTCTTTACTCTAAATAACATATTATATTTACATTGCTCACAGGAAACCTTCAATACTTTCTTTGCTACATATCCTGCAACATAGGTTACAGTACACCTTCCCACCTGAGTTCTCATAACATTTGAAACTGAAAGAGGAAGTGAAACATTCACTTCAGGTGCCAAAGGTTTACAACCTGGTAATACCTCACCTGTTAAAAAAAACCTAATGCATCTAATGCTCCCTCACTAACATCATTTTCACAATTGCTTTCAGGTGAATGAAAAGATATAAAATTATTTATAAGCAAAGCTTTGAAAGTGGTTATAGCATCTGGCACACTTACTGAATGAAAAATGTAAAGACATATTTTTATAATATATTACCAAAGAATATAGAATATTTGATATTACCATGTACGTCAATAAACCTTATAGTTTGAGTTTCTTCTTCTTCAATATCTGCTGCATTCTGAGAGCCTGAAATTTAAATACAATATTTTAACAGAACATAACCAATAAATAAATCTGTTGGACTAATAAATAAACAAGTACTAGATATCTTAATCTTTATCATCATCAGAAATGAACCCAAATAATATGTTGCCCAGAAGGCCCATCAAAATTTATAATAATTAACTACAATTAATATTCATAATACTTATATTAAAAATCAAAGTCATATTTGCGGAATACAATTAAGTACAATTAGATTTATAAGTTTTGATGATTTTAAAATATATAAGTAAGATTCATATGATAGGATTAACATTAATTTAAACAATAACAGTTTAAACATACAAAATATTATTTAATTTAAGTTTGCTAACAAACATTTGCTATGCGGTACAGTGCTTACCTATTGCTGGTAAAAATCCACTTTATCTTCGTCTGTAAAATGTCTAGAGCAAACACGAAATTTATTGTAAACAGTAAGAGGTGTATAATTGTTTAATACTCCTCTCTTAATTACTTTCAACCATTCCAACGTGTCCATTTCATTTTTCGGATTTGGAAAACGAAATCTACTGCTTGTGTGGTCCTTACAACCAGGAACACAACATGGTTGGCTTTTTCTTTTCTTTTATTTTGTTCCATTTTAACGATCAACAATCATCAACAATCAATAAGATGATTACAACAAAGACAAAACAAAATAAAATTCAACTTGCAATATTTCAATGGCGTACAATACAAATAATACAATACCAACAGACCAACACAACACCAACCTTCATTCTTCAACTTCAATTCTTCCACGGCACATGCGTCTCATACCCCCACCTAGAGTGACTGTAGCGCCGCCGCCATTACGTACGACTGGAATCGTCCAAACAAACTTCCCCGCTGCCCTATCTCTCTTGCACTACTATTTCTTTTTATGTACTATGTACTAACCTTGAGTACATGGGCACAGCCATAGCAGAGGTGGCAGAGATCTGTGGCCATAGGCACGGTTCGTAGACTTACTACGGTTGCCTCTTCCGACTGGGGTGGGGATGCTTGAGTTAAGTCACCAGAGTACAGTTTCGGGCTTAATGTTCATTGGTTAGGCGGAAGAGGCAACCGTAGTAAGTCTACGAACCGTGGGCCATAGGTTCCATCCATGGTACAATGAATACACAAGGTATGATACATAATGTTCCAAAATCGGTTCGCTTTCGCGCATGACGTAGTCAAGATCGCTTATTCCCGCAACATTTGAATGTAGTATAGGAAAGACTTTTAATTTTAAGTTTTTTTATATAATTTGGCTAATTTAATTATAGTAATTATAAAGAGATGATAAAATTATGTTATTATAATATTTATCCTTTATAAAACATAGATCCTTCCATAGATCCTTTATAAGACAAGTTTTAATTATCTTTTATTACACGTAGGTACAGGTTAATTAACTTATACTCCAGAGTTCGATATTTCAGATGTTTAAAAAGATACAGAAAAGTGGTAATGGAGGTACACAAAATTTGTACGTATATATACCTACTGAACTAAACACAAAATCAAAATAAATAATGACAAAGTCAACTTTATTTATATCGAATGAGCTAGCTGGCCATCGAATATGAGTGTAGTGAGGGCACACAATATTGCACAACATTTAAAATGACATTTTTGTAATATTCACACATAAAACTATCTTGGTATTGTTTATAATAATGATAACATTGTATATTTTAATAATGATAACATGATTTAACAAAGAAAAATATGTTATTTTGGAAGATGCTAAATTGATTTCCTGCGAAACAGTTCTTATTGCAAATTGCATAGCAGGCTGAGGCTAATTTCTTACTTAACAAATCGATATGAAGAAACCATTAAGGTTTCATGACTAATAATTAATAAAAATAAAGATTTAGACTTACGTCGTTGACCTAGAAGTAGTAAAAAGCTGCTCAACATACTTTTTGGATTCTCTGTGTTCGCCTCCTTGTACGCGTTTCTTTTGGTTGGTTAAAAGTGTAGCCGATGTTGATTTAGGCAAATAAAGACTAGGTACTGTCTCAGGTTTGAGTTTTAGACCCTTTTTAGAAACGTAATTTAAAAGTTCCTGTTGTAGATTTCGTTGGTAATCTTCAGTTTTAAAATGTGTATAATAAATTCTTGCAGTATTACAATTAAAATTATCCTATCTACAACAAGATATAATCCACAGTTTTCTGGTCACGCTATCTTTAGGAAATGTATGAAACCTAAAGATTTTATCTTCATTGTCACTATTGCAACAAGCAATTGCACAGCGTACTTTGAAAAAGGTACAAAACCAGATATACAAAGGCAAATTAAAACTTTCAGTTTTACAAAAAATACTATACAGTATAAATAAATAGTAACTAAACACCATTTGTATAAAGACACATATATAAGCATATATCTAAATTATTTTTCTATTATAAAATAGATGACTCAGTCAGTATTGAGATACTTTAAAATATATTTATTATCTCATAACTTGCAATTTGCCATAGATACGCATTGATAACCGACATTATTGTTGAACTTTTGTTTTTATACAAGCTTTCTGTCTTGCCGGTGTAAAGTCGTCTGAAGTCGATATTTATTGTGTTTTGCGTTTGAACTAATTTGTGTCTTATTTTCATATTATTATATTGTTTGATAAGTAAATTTTGCATATAATAATCGGTAGGTTATAGTAATGTGTATATTTTTTATTTTACTAAATTTCATTATAACTCATCTAAAATACCATATTGAATTGTAAAACAGATTTTTCTCTATTGTACTCTATTTTGTTTTTATTTCAGTAAAACTGCTTGGAAGTGAGTGACAGTGAATCATAATAAGCAAATCTACTACTATTTACCTATTCACAGTATTTCCTCTGCAGAAAATTTTTAAATTTCAAGGGATTTACATACAAAAAGAGTACTTATATTATTAGTATATGTATGAAAACAAAAATAAATATTTTGCCTGAATCTCTAGGAGAAGTAAAGGTTTTACGCTACTGAAAATATATTTTTTATTCAATTATAACCAAAACAAAACATTTAAAAAAAAAATTAGATCACTTTTTAACCATAATTTCAAAATTAATGTGTACGTTAAGCTGTAATAATGGGTTCTAGGTGGTTCAGGCGATCTTAACTACGTCACACTCCTGGGCCAGCTGTCAAATGTCATGCGCAATATCATACCTTGTGTATTCATTGTACCATGGGTTCCATCCATGATACTATGACTAACAAGATAGGATCTTCCCAGAGATATGTAAGAGAGGGGATATGACACAAACGATATTTCTGTATCTACTAAATGGGACCACTTAATTTGACAGTATGTACTCTCCAATATGGCGACGGGCAGGTCCGGATTCAAATTAATTCAAACTGTATTTACGATTTACTGTTTAGTTTGGGAATAAGCATTGAGTTAGGTTAATAATAGTTATTTGGAATAAAATTACTTTCATTTTTAGTACTCTTCAATAATAATTATAAAATTTATTACATACATAAAGTTTAAAAAAATGTACAAAACCTGTCAATGATATGGTTTAAAATTATAACATTTACATACAAGTAAAAAACCACCTTTAGCAAGTGCACTTACATAAGTTTATATACATTTAGATATGTTAGTTCCATGTACTATTAATATAAATTATATATTTATATATAATTATTTTATATATTTATATGAAAAATATAAAAATTAGTTATTGTGTATAGGTAGGTAGTTAAAGAATTGTATTAAAGACATGTCGTGTTCTTTATCCTTTTTTAACTTATTGTGGTTTCTATGGAATTGTTATATCTGCATGTAAAGATCCCTTTTCCAGTAATGCGAGCCTATGATAAGGGATATTATAGCTAGTGTCAAAGTCGCGGGATATTTTAAACGGTTGAAAATACTGCTTTTTAGCTGTTGCAACTGTCAACAATAACTAACTCAACAGGCGATTGTCGATATTCACCGGCTTTTCGTTATTTTCTGTAACATATAAAGTTTGAGACACTCATCCTATGTATAAAGCTGGTACAAAAGCTAGCTCACAATATGATGGTATATCGAGCTCTCGAATAAAAATTAGAAAAATGAAAAGGCTTTATTATATTGATGTTAACAATGTTTACAAGAATTTTTAAACAATATTTTTATTTTATTTTTTTTTTAAACAATTTGAATTCAAGAACTAGTTTTCTACTTCCGTTATTACACATTTATTATTATTACACATAAGCAAGGGCAGAGAGACCAAACACAAAGAAATTACATAAGTAACCTACCCGTAGATAATATAAATATATATATATATATATATATATATATATATATATATATATATATATAATATAAATATATATATATATATATATATATATATATATAATGTTAAGATAATAAGAAGTTGTTTATGTCAAAAAGCACGCGGTAAAGATCGCCTATAAAAATGTGTATTTGAGACATGTATACTTACAATTAATAACTAACTAAATGTTAATTGTTGTTAACATAGTTTTGTGCTAGTAATTTTAGTGAAATACCAGTGAAAATAGTAAAATTCGCCCTGATATTTGAGTTTATTAAGGATCCAATAATCTACAGCGTTGCCAGTTATTCGCTCCGTTGTTTCTTTATAGTTATGGAGGAGCTAAAGTGCGGATTTTGTGATCAGACCTGTTATTTTAAAGAGAGTAAAACTCTGTTGTTTGGATGTGCTTGTGATAACTGCGAGAAAGTATCATGTAAGGAGTGTAGCAAGATTTCCTCTCAAGAAATAAGATGTGCAATTGCTAAAACCAGAACCATTATAATATGGTGCAAAGATTGCATAAGTCAATTCTCTAATATTGATGGCCCGATTAGGAACCTAGGAAGTTCTGAACTAACCATTCCACAATTATCAGATGCCATAAAAGAAATGGTAAAATGTGAACTTAGTGAGGGTATGAAGATTTTGGAACAGAATCTTCAGGAAAAGCTTGTAATAACATCTAAAATGGTGATCGACAGCAACAAGGAGTTAGTGAAACTTTTGAGTAATACTTCGAAACTAAATCAAGTGAAACTTTTGAGTGATACTTCGAAACTAAATCAGAGCTCTTCAGAAAGCCGGGTAAACGTGGCAACTCCAACCTCCCGTCCTTCAATGACAGAGGACAATGACAGATCGAAATCAGGTGGCCAAGCAGAGAAAGTCAACGTTGCTAGCTCTTCTTCTAATTCCCACTTGCCAAAAGACCAGAAGACCTTGGTCCACAGCGAACATCTAGAAAAAGAAGAAAATGTAATCTCAGGCCAAAGCAAACATCGAGAAAAAGAAGAAATTGTAAACAAAAACAAAATAAACAACTTTGGAAATAAACATTCTGCTGATAATGACCAAGAATTTACCCTGGTACAGAGAAGAAAGGCCAGGAGAAATGACCAAAAGTTTGTTTTGGGTAAAGCGAATTTCCAAGGAGATGAAAATTTTGCTAGTTCTTTTCATAAAGTTTATTTTTATCTTGGTCGCGTAAAAATGGGTATTACGCCCACCTTTATTGAACAACATGTTAAGAAGCATTGTCCAAATATTAGGGATTTTAAGGTTGAACCGTTACCAGTTAAAGGTGAAAATATTTCTTTCAAAATAAGCATCCATCCAGATGACAAGGAAGATTTTTCGAGGCCGGATATTTGGCCTAAAGGCATCATTTTAAGAAAGTTTTGGATTAGCAATAAACGCCAGTCTGAAAATTTTCAGCAAGATCGAGGAGATCAGACCGTGATATAAGTAAAAATGACTCCTTGAAATCAAAATCAAATGTATGTGTTTACTATCTCAACACTGGGGGCATGCGAACAAAAATACAGAGTTTCCAGCAAGCTTTGAGTTGTTCCTGCTATGATATAGTAATGATTGCAGAGACTTGGTTGAATTCAGATTATTCTGATGCTGAATTGGGAGTTCCAGAGTATGAAATTTATAGATGTGATCGTGAAGTGGGGTTAAACACTCTAAAGACACGTGGAGGTGGTATATTAATCGCAGCTAAAAAGAGCCTTTCTACTCAAAAAATCATAGTTCCTCTTGTTGACTCTGACATATATCAGTTATACCTAACATTTAAAATCAAAACTCAAAATTTTGTTATTGGCTGTGTATATATACCTTCTCCATCACCTTCTCAGTCTTATTTAAGACATTGTGAAACTGTTGAATATGTTTACACTAATTTTTCAGATAGTCTGTTTGTCTTGGCAGGTGATTACAACCTGCCACAAGCTAAATGGGGCAATGATGAGTTGGGATTGACAGTGACAGGCACTGGAAATGACTCTGTAAGTATTGTAGCAAATTGCTTTAGTTTCTATAACTTTTTTCAAAAGAATGATATTTTGAACAGCAAAGGAGTCCCATTGGACCTGGTTTTTAGTAATTTGGAATCTATTAATGTTACTCCAGCAGTAGATAAAATTTTTGAGAATAGTTTAAATCACACAGCTATCAGTTTTGAACTAGTGTGTGAAGAAAATTTTGATGTTATGAATTACGAGGAATACTTTTATGATTTCAAAAATGGTGACTACTTTTCAATAAATAATTATTTAGCAAGTATAAATTGGGAGGGACTGTTTCTTAATGGTACAGTTGATAGTATGGTGGTCATTTTTTATGATATAATTTACTCACTGATAGAACACTTTGTTCCACTAAAGAAATATAAAACCTCTACCTTTCCCTCTTGGTTCTCGTCAGAGCTGCGTAATCTAATTATATGTAAAAAACAGGCCCACAAACAATTTAAAATTAGTGGTAGGCAAGATGATTATGACCGTTTTGTGGCTTTAAGAAACCAGTGTGAAATTTTAAGAGCAGACTGTCAGAAACAGTATTTAGATGGGATACAAAATAACATTTCTGATAATCCAAAATATTTTTGGTCTTATATTAAAAGCAAAAGAAATGGGTATAATATACCATCCAGAATGGTCTATAATGATAGGGTTAGCTTAAATATCAAGGACTCTGCCAATATGTTCGCAGAATATTTCTCATCTGTCTACTCAGATGAACAAAAAGATACTTTACCTTTTTTTAATTTTGACAGTTCGATTTGTTTGAGTTCTATAATACTTACAGCAACTGAGGTCTATGATACTATTGCAAATTGTAAAAACCGATTATGTGCAGGGCCGGATGGAATCCCAGCCTATTTTCTGAAAAAATGTATATGTGTACTTACAAAACCAATTTTGTTTATTTTTAACAGATCACTTGGTACTGGTAGCTTTCCCAGTCTCTGGAAGAAAAGTTTTTTAAAGCCGATTTTTAAATCGGGTGCAAGGAACGATATATCAAACTATCGAGCTGTCTGTAATCAGTCAGAGCTGCCCAAGTTGCTTGATTGTTTGGTTAGTAAGAAACTGACATGGAGTTTTAGAAGCATTTTTAATCCTGAACAATTTGGCTTTATGAGAGGGAGGTCAACAGATGCCAACCTAGTTTTGTATGTGAATCATATATACAACAGCTTTGAAGAGGGAGTCCAGGTTGACTCAATCTATACTGACTTTTCCAAAGCATTTGATCGGGTAAACCATGGGGTTCTCTTACAAAAACTAAGAGCTTTGGGTATTTTGGATCCCCTTCTTCAGTGGATTACAGAATTTGTTAGTGGCCGTACGCAGGCAGTTAACTTGGGAAGTGACACTTCAATTGAAATAACAGTTCCATCGGGCGTGCCACAAGGCTCCCATTGTGGCCCTGTTTTGTTTTGTTTGTTTCTGGTTGATTTAGTACAACAAATCAAAAATTGTAGTGTTCTTATGTTTGCTGACGATGTAAAACTGTTTAGAAAAATTCAATCCTGGAATGATGCTGCTATATTACAGGAAGATCTTAAATCGTTTTATGATTGGTGCACTTTAAACAAAATGTCACTCAATATAAACAAATGTCATAAAATGACATTCTCAAGGCAAAGAAATCCAATTGAATTTGTTTACTACATAAATAACTTGCCATTAGCCTCGAAAAATGAAGTATTAGATTTGGGAATCTGGTTAGACACCAAACTGTCATTCTCAAGCCACATCAACCAAGTAACAAATAGAGCGATGAAAGTGCTGGGATTTATCCAACGCACATCAGTGGACCTGTCTTTGTTTACATTTAGAAAACTTTATTGTGGTCTCGTTAGACCCATTCTGGAGTTTGGATCAGTTGTATGGTCCCCATCATACCACTGTTACATTCAACAGATTGAAAGAGTCCAGAATAAATTTCTGAGGGTAGCAGCCTATAAGAGTGGATACAGGAGAGAGGAATACAACTATCAGTGGGTAAGAGATAGTCTTAACTTACCAACACTTGAGTCAAGGAGGACATTGTTAGATTTATGTTTCTTACACAAAGTTATCAATGCTTTTATAGATTGTCCTCAACTCTTATCGCTTGTTAGTCTTAAAGTTCCTAGTAGAAGCAACAGACAATCAGAAATCTTTTCAGTGCCATTTCACCACACTAATTATGGTATCAATGAACCAACTACACGATTGGTCCGGAGTGCTAATAGCCTACCAAGACAAATGGATATTTTTGACTCCAAAATTAGTTTGTTTAAAAAACAACTAAAAAGTATCTTACAATAAGTTTATTGTACATCTATATTATTCTTATATGTTTGTATTATTCTGAGGTGTTTGTTATTTTAATAATTTATTGTTGTTAAGGTGTAACTTTGTAAAACTTGTGATTGTTATTTTAATAATTTATTGATTGTAAGATGTAACTTTGTAAAAATTGTAAGTAAATGGATGCCGTATATAAATAAATAAATAAATATAAATATATATATATATATATATATATATATATATATATATTACCAATTTGCAACTATAATAGAAAACGGTCCAGTCTATTTTCAAATGTGTTGTTGGTAGAAGGGGCCGAGACAATGTTATCAGTTATCATCTTGTAGAGAAGTAGCAATTATCTTGGATATGTAGCACCTGTATGAAAAAACAAAACAGTAAATATCACAATATAAATCACGATATAATATATAGATATATATATATATATATATATATATATATATATATATATATATATATATATATATATATATATGTATATATATATATATAGGTTTAGAAAATATGAGCCCCCTTAATTTAATTAATTAGTAGTTTAAGATATATCTGATATTAATTAATATACAAGTATGTAAATGGTTTGAAACTTAAGTTGACTGCATTTGAAAACATATTTAATATTAGTTTTATAAAAATGTTATTCATAAAAAGTTCTGAAACTTCATAAACCTAAAATACTATAACATATATAAAACTTCATTAGTCAAGTAGCTTTATTATAAAAAAAAACATAAATCATATTTTTAAACGCAAAAAACTGCTGTTGTTACATCAAAAAAAAATGTCAAATAGTACATATTTAAAGAATGGCCAAAACAAAAATGTGATTAATTATTAACTAGTACTTTATACAAAATATCAAGAATCTTCTAGTTGAAATCTCTTTGTTCACACCTATACAAACTTATTTATTTGCAAATGAAAGCAAGTGGAATGTACAATTGAAGTTGTATACTGTGTAATGTCCAGGTGTAATTCAGAATATTACCTATATTATTTTAATAGCCTACTTCATTTATTAATATTTATAATTATTGTTACCTGAGATTCACCAATTGTAGGGATTGCATTCTCACGCAAACGGATAACAGCTAATGAGGTCCTATCTATGGAGTCCTCCGCGAAATGTTTAGAACACAATTTACTAAATTTTGAAGGTTCCCAGTCCCCAGTTCCCACACCATTTACGAACTGTATCCAGGCATTTCTCCTTTCGACATCTTTAGGAAATTTACAACCACATAAACCAAATTAAAAAGATTACCTGTTCTTTTTACACGCGGCATCACTAAAAACGGAAGTAATACCGCCCTGTACACTGTTTACAATTTCATACTAACCTATGAAAAGATATTGCAGTGGAGATTTTCTTATTATTACGAGTGTTATTTGGACACACAATAAAAGAACACGATGTTATAATAGTTTCACTTTAAATAAACGTAAAAACCGTACAAAAATAACCTCAAAATATTTTTAAAATTAAATTTCTATGCACAGAACTACTCGACACAAACAACAATCTGTCAGATACTCACCAATATGGCGAACCGATCCCATCATCTATTTCACCGTATGTCATATTAAAGTTCTTATGGAAATCCATTGTTGCCACATCCTCAAATATGAGGAGAGCCACCTGTCAATTACTGTCACTTTTAATTTTATGTGGAATAAATTAAAACTTATTTTATTGTTTGTTTTTAAGGAACTATTTTGCGCACTCAAAGGATTGTAATCCTATGTCTACCCGCCAGTTTATTTTTTGCCTTGTGTTTGTTGTTTTCTGTTTTGTTGCCAGTGTAGTTGCTTTTTGATTTTAATTAAAGTTTTTGTGATTTCATTTAATTCCACTCTGAGATAGCGCG
>NW_027312710.1:0-26665 GCF_040954645.1 Diabrotica undecimpunctata | reverse complement strand
CCAACGGTATCTTTCACAATTTCACCGAACTTCTTCATTACTTCTTCCGGAGTTTTCAATTCACAATATAATTATTCCGGAACTGATGTTGGTTTCACTGATTGTGGCTTTGACTTCAACAATTCGCAAATTGCATATAAACCTCAGGTTTAAATCGTACATCGTGGCTCGATACGATTCTTCTTTCTGATGGGAATCCATATCCTAAAACATCCATGTCATTCACATAAACCAACTAATTAACCATGTATCGCCTTATACATCAAATTTACTGCGAATATTCATGTTAACGTGAAACATAACATTCAGTGCCAAATATTCTTAAATGTTTCAAACTTCCAATTAGCTTTCCATACCACAAATTCATAGGGACTTTTACTTTCAATTGATGACTTTACTGTGCAATTCAGAATGTACACTGCAGTATTGCATGCTTATGCCCACAATTGTTGTTGGACACATCTTACATGTGTTTAACATGGTAACATGCACACTCTACAATGGTGCGGTTTTCCCATTTCAGATGCTGACGTGTATACAAGTGTGGAGTGATACAATGCTAGACTTCACTACCTCTCAGTTACGTATGTTGTTCAGATTACCTTTCTATTGTCAAACTCTCTCCCTCCATCGCACTCTCAGTTGCATTACTACATTGCCAATTTGTACTAGCTTCATTTAAAAATTGTTCTAAAAAAGTACATATCTCACTTTTGTGTTTCAGAAAGAAAACTTTCCGAAACTTACTAAAGTCATCTTTAAAACATACGTATATAACGTGCTTTTCCCAGTGATTCTATAGACATGAGACCCCATTCAAATCTGCATGCATCTGACTCACGCAGTGACTTGTGGTCGATTGATCCAATATTTGAATGGCAATCTATGCATTTTTCAATTGCAACATCCATCGCAAAAGCTTTCATTGACACCCATTCAATGTCTATATTCATTTTCTTCAATACTTATTTACATGTTGCTTATGCTAATGACCAAATCTCTTATGGTACACTTGCAACATATCTGTTGACTCTGCTTAGTTTACTTGAACGAGATTTGTCGTGTTTCATAACACGTATATCAAGTGCATACAGGCCATTACTGAAGTACCCAGTCATTACAGATTCGCAAGTGTTTTTATCATATATATTTACATTTTTTTCATCAAGTACTGTAATAAAAACCCCTTTGTGTAGCAGTTTTCACAGAAAACAATGAACAACTTGCTTCAGGAACATAAAAAACATTCTTCAAGTCAGCACCTTTCATTTATTATTCAGAAGCGTTTTGAATTTTCACTGTTCTTTGTGCATGGGCTAACATACATACATCCTTCTTACTACAGTAATATACTTTCTGATTCAGCATATTCTGTATAAGATGATGAAATATTGCTTATCTGTAGTGATATGATTTGTGGCTCCACTGTCACAATACCATTTTACAGCTTCAATACAATTGTTAGATGATGGCACTTACAACAAACAGACAAAAAACAGTATCATTACTTTTATTCTTAACTAAATTTTCAGCTGATTTTTTCAACGGACACTCTTTCGCCCAATGCCTAATTTCTTGCATTTATGACATGGAAATTTTTCTTTTGCACGATGTACATTTTTTTGACTTCATACTTTGGTTCTCATTTATATTTTTCTGTCGGGCTATTGCGTGCAACAAACGCAAAAGATTGTACAGTACTCTGGTCACGTAATTCAATGGTTACACAATTTCTCAATCAGTAAATTCAAAGTTTGATTCTTTGATGGTATCGTGTTCCACAAATCTTTGAAATTATCAAAGTCCATTACCCAAAGTTGATAAGATCCGATCATTTCTTTCGGATAAAACATTTTCATCATGCTTACTGCAGTTCATCATTCAAAATTTACAAACAGTTTCTGCCACTCTCGCAACATGTTGTACTAATATCTTCTCTTTATCACGTTGGACTCTAAAAAAGGCTTTAATTAACATGTTTACCATTACGTACTGCTACGTTCAAATCTCGCACGCAATTTGTCCCATATTTCACTAGCGTAAGTACACGTAAACACGAACTCGGCAACAGTTTTTTCCTAGCGTACCTGCTAACAAACTTGCCGCTTTCGCATCGTGTTTTAACCAGTGCTGATGCTTCTGTATTTTCCGCTGAAACTTGAATCTTCACTAACCTCACAGGACACTTACACATACCATTACAATGTCTTTAAGTGCATACGAACGTAATAACATCGAAACGTGCCATTTCCACTTTGCCCAGTCTTCAGGACCCTCGAGTTTGTCAACTTGAATTTTATAATCCTTATTGCTGGTCGCCATATTTTATTCACCGACAATAACAACAAACAAAACTGAATGAAGTACGAACCTAACCTGTTCACAGTTTACACGTGGACTGGGCCCAAAACCTGTTATAAATTTAAGCTAGGTGAAATTCCTCCTTCTAGTTTGAAGACATCAAGAGACAAGGAAATATGCACTTTAGGAAATATGCACCAATAAACGTCTGGCCATCAACAATTATACTTTATTCCTTCTTACATACAGAACAATACAAAACTTGACTGAACATTACTCAATGAACTGTCAACAATGTCACTTCATATAGAACAACTATGGGACAACATCCACTTTTATGTTGGATATTCTAACATATATAATTTTGATTAATTTTATTGTATTTTATTTAATTTATATTAATAAACCTTAGGAAAGCAGAAAGAAGCTACAGTCAGCAATAATAACAGATACCCTCATACAAGATGCCATAGAGTAACAGCATAAAGAAAGATTGGATAAATAACACTTTCAGAAGGAGAAAAGCAGAAAGCTAAAAAAAGGTATGTATATGTCAAATTTTTAATGACGACATTAGTTCGAATAGTGATGTTAGTGAAGAGATTTGCAACGATTCTAGCGATTTAGAAAGCTTCGCATTAGAAAATCAAGATTTGTCTATTCAAAATCAGGACTATGCTATAGTAAGATATATGACAAAAAAAAACTATTAAACGTTGATGTCGGTCAGGTTATTAAGATAAGTAAAGATGAATATAATATCTCTTTCATGAAGAGAATTGTGGCCGGAAAATTTGTTTTCTCCGACAAACCCGATGCAGATACCGTAGGGAGCGGAAAATATTTTACTAAAGCTGACCCCTTCTGTCATTAGTGGAAGTACAGCTAGGACTGCTCGCCAGTAAATGTTCCCTGTGCCTTGTTTCCAATTTAAAATAGAATAAAAGTGTTTTTTTATTAAAAATCGCACTATGGACCACAATGATTCCCACAGTGGACCATATAGTGGTAAATAGTGGGATACGAGTGGTCCATAGTGGGACTGTGTTGAATAGTATTTATTATAAATAAAGGATTATTTGAAATTATTATTAGTTTGCTTCCTTACATCAATACCTATGCATAGGTATCCTTACTATAATTTACAAACGCTTAATCAAGGTGCTATATAAATTTTTGAAAATGGACCCAGTTTACCCTTTGATTTGATTTTATTAAATTTTTTTAAAGTTTTATAATTTTGTAAAATTTTTAGTTATTTTTATGTAATTTAATTTTATTTGACTTAATTTTATTTAATTTTATTTAAATTTTAATTAATTTTATTTATTTTTATTAATTTGTATTTAATTTTATTTAATTTTACTTAATTCTATTTATTTTTATTAATTTGTGATTTAATTTTATATAATTTTATTTAATTTTTACTTAATTTTTATTTGATTTTATTTAATTTAGTTATTTTATGTAATTTTATTTAATTTTAATATGTTTTACATTTTTTGTATAATTTTTTATAATTTTTATTAATTTTTAATAAAGTTTTAAATTTTTAATAAATTTTTATATTTTTTGATAGTTTTTTATAATTTTATTGGCCGTCTAAATAATCTGAATTAAAATCGGATTATTTAGACGGTCTCAGGAATGTTTTAAAATTATAAAACAATTTTTTGGCTCTATAAGATACAGTATATTTCTTTTCAATAATTGGCGCAACCATAGAGAGCAGATGTAAGTAAGTATCAGTATCAATTCTTGAAAAATTATGCCAATCTTTTGGAAACATTTTTAATGTTTTCAACAAATTCACATGAGAATAAACTTGTTCTTTCATTAACCAAATCTTTACACCAGATGCTACGATTTTTCCGCTGTGTCTTTCTTTTTCTTTTCGATAATTAGCGCTACCATAGACAGCAAATGTAAGTATCATTATCCATTCTTGAAAAATTATGACAATCTTTTTGGAAACATTTTTAATTCCTTGAACAAATTCACATAACAATAAACTTCTTTTTTCATCAGTCAAGATCAAGATCATCAGCCTTTTCTTTACACCAGATGCTATGATTTTTCCGCTGTTTTATCTTTTTCAGGGCAAATATTAATCCCACAGACCGCTAAGCATGTCGTCAGTCGAAGCCATCACGAATAAGAAAAATTACACATGAAAACTGTTGATTATTGATAAGAAGAGAACTGTACAGCTTTAACAGCACTGTTAAATCATAACGATTTATCGTAGCGTGTATGTGCGTGTACGTGATGAAACAAATGTTTACATATACGAACAAATCATGCCCTTGAAAGGGAGATTATCTATAAAGCAATACACCTGGGGGAGTAAAAAACTGTATTTAGTAAGCGGTGAAAGTGCGGTGAAAGTGCTCTCCCATTAACGCTGAACCATATTCTGTTATTGCCAGTACTTACGAAGAAAGAAGAAGAAAATATGGAATATCAGATGACATTAAAATCCCCTTAACTCTAAACACCGAACATGTATTAAATTATTAAAAGATTTATTTTTATATACATCTATATAAATATAAACAGGTGCCATGAAAACAACAGCAACTGCTGCAATGGAGTTGATCATTGGCATCACGCCTCTAGATATATATGTCAAAGAGGTGGCACTAGTGACAATGATGCGACTGCGCTCAGCTGGTGCAAACCTTGATGTAGGAATGGGACAATTGAGAACTCGTCTCTGACGAGAAGAGTTGGATGCGTTACCACTTCTACAGGCAGGCTGCGACTCAATTGAACCAAAGTTTGTCTTCAACAAACCCTACAAAATTGAAACAAGACAGTGTATGGAGACAAACGTGGCAAATGCCTATTGCATATACACCGATGGCTCCAAAATGAAAGAAAGCTCAGGATGCGGGATATACTCCAGATCATCCTTGAACCTAAGAATAAAGTGGGGTATGGGCCAAAAATGCCAGCGTAGTTCAGACAGAACTGACTGGTATCTCCATAGCCGCAAAAGAGATAACCCAAAAGGTATAGCAGGTAAAACTATAATCATCTGCACAGATAGCAGACAAGCGCTACTAACCTTGAATAGACCACGTGTCACATCAGGTTTAGTAATGGAGGTGTCACAAGTCACTAACCCAAGCTTCGGATGGTAATACCATCATCCTGAGGTGGGTTAAAGGACACAATAGGAATAAAGGCAACCGCATTGCTGACCAATTAGCTAGGAAGGCGGCAGGCCTAAGACTCTTAGGACCTGGGGATCTTTTTGGTGGTCAACTACAACAATCGCGGAAATTGTCAAATGTCACTGTCATGCGCAAACCGTAAAAAGATGGGAAGAAGGGAAAGGATGTAAACTTGCAGGGTAACACTAAGTAACCTTGAAGAGTCAACATCTAAGAAGTACTTGGGAATGACCAGGAAAAACCTACGTTTGGCAGTTGGGTTTTTTAACTGGTCATTGTCAACTAAGCAAACACCTCCATACACTGGGGCTAGCAGACACACCTCTATGTAGGAAGTGTGAACGAGAAGACGAAACTGTAGAACATGTCCTATGTGAATGCCCAGAGGTTATCGTTAATACGAGAGTACGCGTTCGGCGAGTCCTGGCCAACACCTGCCCACATAAGAGAGATGCCTCCTGGTGACTTGTCCACCTTCCTAGAATTGGCAGGATGGACAATGAGCTAAGGGTGACAGCTCCCTGGGAGAATGCACAATGGGTCAACTTGTGGCCTAAGTGCTGTGAAACTTAACTCGCCCTAACCTACTCTACAGATACAGATACAGATCTATTAAATGTAAATAAATTGAACTCTTGTGTACGTTACTCTACTAATAACCCTGTGTAGTTGATATGGATTTATATCAGTATTAATAAAAAACTTTATTGAAAAGGGGAATAGATGAGCCTTATTCCCAAATTTTTCACTAAAGCGGTTCAGTTATAAAAAAATTGAGTATTGACCTGTTTTTCTCCACAGTGACTCGACTAACAGGTGGACATGAAGAATACTAGAATAGAGACCAAGTGGACGACAAGAAGCATGGGAAGTAAATGGGTAGATGGCATAAGATTCATCATCATCATCATGATCATCAACCTGTATGCGTCCATTGCTGGACATAGGTTTCCCTCTGTCTCTGTCTTGTGCGGCTTGCATCCAGTTATTGCTAACACGCGTCAGGTCGTCAGTCCATCTAGTTAGTGGGCGTCCCTCTGCTCCATATTGCTTCTCTTGCCTTGGTCTACACTCTAAAATACGTTTTGTCCATCGGTTGTCTGATAATATGGCGACGTGTCCTGCCCAATTCCATTTTAACCAACGACGATTTTTTCGATAGCTTCTGTTGTTTTTTTCTACGACGTATTTCTTCGTTTGGGATTCGGTCTCTCAGAGAAGAACCAAAAATATTTCGGTTTATGCTTTGTTTATACCGAGTTGGGCGAATGATTTTTAAATAATATCACTCTGCAATAGATCATCGAAGTGGTGGAAAATATAGTGTATTGTAGCAGTTAAATGTGGAGTTCAAGTTAACGTGTGGAAAAATATTTTGAAGAGACAAGACGCGGCGTGGGTCGCCTGAAGAAACCGGCAAATTTATTAGTAGAAAAGTGAATTATACTTGAATGTAATGTGTCAATTTTTGTCAGAGTAATCACTGTTTTGTTTTCTTGCTGTGTCTCATCTGAAGGGATTTGTAAGACAGCGTTATAAACAACTAAAAGATACCCACATGGTTCTAAGCAAAGGGGTTGAGTGTTCTAAAAGCCAAGTTTTGAAGATTGCCTTACAGTGCCCAGTCTTCCACCCCTCATTTGGTGTCCCCGGGTCATTCCAGACTATTTTCGCAGGTTAGTGAGATACATTTGTTTATGTTGCCTGTGAATTTTGGGTCCAGTTCCAACCCCAGAACTTTTAAAGGAAATTTCAGCATTTAGTAAAAAACCAGGTAGTTTTCTTTGTTAATATTTTTAAAAATAAAAATAGACATTTTCCATCAATAATTGCTTTCATGAAAAGTTAAGAAAAATGTAATAAGTAATATTATAAATATTAGGGAGTGGCTAACTGTCAATATTAATTATACTCATAAAGTTCTAAAATTTAATATTGACATATGACAGCTAGCTTTATTTTCTTGACATTTGGTACATTCCTAACCATAAATTTAGAATTAGTTTTGCTTTGTTTTTAAAAAGGTTAATCTCTATGCATATTTCCATTTAAAAAGATATTTTTCATTTGTAATAATTTATTTCTGCTACAAAATGTCGCCCATTAATAATTTAAGTTTACTTATAGTGTCCTCAACATCTAGATTTGTAAACCGATAGCAACATTGTAAGTCGTTTTTGTATTTTATTATTATTATTTATATTTGTAACTGTTTGAAGTTAATTATTTCCTTTTAAAAAGTTCCTTGTTGTATTTTTTTTAGGAAAGAGAAGCCTATCTTTCCATTCAGCAGGAAGATTCTTGTAAGCGGCGTCCATTTTAAAATAGCTTAGGAACCTTCTTGTATTGTGTTTGTCCAGCGACACACATATAAGTACCCCCTTTTATTTCACTTTTTGTAGTTACCCCCATTCCGCCCGAGAGTCCCCATGTTATTCACTTATCTACGACCCAGCTCTCCAAACACAAACCAAGCGCAGCCCGTTCGCAAAAGTTTACGGTTTGTTTTGCTTACCCTATCTCTAGCTCCATAATTTCTGTTCCCAATTTTCAACCCCCTATAGTAATACCCTATGTGGTAGGCAAAAATAACCGTCACAAATTTAAAACTTTCACATAACAAACGATCTAAAACGTTTAAAAATTTTTTTTTAAATTACACTAGTACGTTTATTAGAAGAACCAAACTTCTGTTATAAACTACATTCAAAACCGTCTTCTTGGAGGCATTTTCCCGTGACGTGCGATCGTTTTTAATGTAAAGCATTAAATTCTTGTGTTTTTTATTCATATTTCAAATGCCTAATATGTCACAAATCAAAATTGAAATTTTATGTCATAAGTTATAAAGATTGATCTCTAAAAATGAAAATTTTTACTACGACTGGTCAATGAAAGTAATCAATTTCCATTGATCTCAGGAGAATCGTAAAAAATGGCAAAAATCGCGCCACGTTTATTTATTTAACACCTTTATAAAAACTGGGTATAGTATCATGACAAAATACAAAAACTGCGTACATCTTGATTTTTGCCGATAGGACTCTTGGATCGCAAGATATTGAATTTTACCGTCTAACTGATACAAATTTGATTGACCATTGATTTCAACGCGCGTAACTGACGTTCAAAATCGCCGATCGCTTCAATCGTTATTTCTGAGTGAACGGTTCATTCTACACAAAAAGTGCTAATAAACGTTTTTAATTAAAATTGTCCTCAGCTACATTTTTTAATTTAAAAATATTCTTGTCAAATCTATTTTTTTGCGTTTTTACCCCCTTACAAGAGGGGGTGTTTAAGGGGGAAGCCTGGAGTACTATTTCAACGATGTAGAGATGTAAATTGCGATAATTTATGCATGTTATATTGATTACTGTAAAGCGTTCAATACAGTAAAACACGACAAGCTGATGGAGATATTAACAAAAATATTGGATTAAAACACCTGTGATCTAAGAATCATCCAGATGATGAAGATAAATTAGAAGCATTTTACAAAAATCTTACTGATGTTCTAGATCTAGGTCAAAGCAGCAGAAAAATACCATATTAGTCGGAGATTTTAACGCTAAAGTCGGCAAAGGACGCTGTTTGAACATTGTGGGAGATTATGGCTTGGGAAACAGAAATGATCGTGTGAGATCGACTTGTCCAGTTCTGTCAAGAACACGATTTCATTATATCGAATGCTCACTTTAAACTACCACCGAGAAGACTACTACACCTGGTAAGTCAAAATGCCAGAATCAGAGGACAAAAATTATTAGGAACCAAGTCGACTTCATATAAAAAATCGATTTGGAAACTGCATCAAATCAGTTAAAACTTATCCAGGTGCTGACATTGGAATCTGAATTACAATCCCATAGTAGCTGTAACCCAAATAAAATTTAAAAAAAAGGTGATAAAAAAGCAGTCCTCGCAAAAAATATTGATACAGGCCCAATTACAAGACGAGAAAGTTAAGGAATCAGTTCAAAGACAACTGAACGAAAATTTAATTTGGGAAAATATTGGTGAAAATGTCGATGAGGGCTTAAATAAAATCGTAATAACAGTAAAAGAAATCTGAGTGAGAAATTTACAAGGCAGGTCAAAGCTAAAAAAGCAAGCTTAGATGACAGATGCCATATTGGATTTGATGGAACAACGGCGACTAGCGAAAAACAACGAAACACTTTATAACAGCATACAAAAAGAAATTTGACGTAAAATACGAGAAGCAAAGAGTCAATATCTAGCCAAACAGTGTCATAACATGGAAGAACTTGAAAACAGATACGACACGTTTAACATGTATAAAAAAGTGAAAGAAGCGGCTGGTATCTTCAATAAGAAGCAAACTGCATTGCTAAAGGATGAACATGGTAAAGTAATATTTGAAGTAGAGGACAAACTTAAAGAATGGGAAAATTACGTCACGAACCTATTCGAAGACGATAGGAGTAGTTCACCTCCCGATATTACTAACTGCGACGGACCGCTAATAATACGCTCTGAGGTTATAAAAGCCACACAATCATCAAAAGATGGCAGAGCGACTGATCCTGATGAAATTCCAACTGAAATATACAAGCTTATAGATGATAGCAATGTTTTAGAGGCTATGACTTTGTTTTTCAATACCATTTATACCAGCGGACAAGTACCTAGTGGTTGGTCTAATTCACTGTTTATAGCTCTACCTAAGAAGACAACAGCAAAAAACTGTGCTGATTATGGAACCATCAGTTTGTTAAACCACTTATTGAAAATTTTTCTGAAGGAAATACATGGTCGTATCTACAATAAATGCGAGGAATGCCTGGATGACACACAGTTTGGTTTCCGTAAAGTGTTTGGAACGAGAGATGCACTGTTTGGAATGAACGTACTTGCCCAAAAATGTCGAGATAAATCTGTAGACATATACTATTGTTTTATTGACTTCCAAAAGGCATTTGATCGTGTTAAGCACTCTATATTGATCGAAGCTCTAAAAGACATTGACTTAGAGGACAAAGATGTTCGAATAATTGCAAATTTATATTGGAATCAAACAACATCAGTTTTACTAGATGGTGTGGAATCACAGGCTCTTAATATTAAAAGAGGAGTACGGCAGGGATGCCTCTTGTCACCCCTGCTTTTTAACGTTTACTCCGAAAGAATTTTCAGAAAAGCACTTTCTGAAAAACAAGAAGGAATTCTTGTGAACGGTGAAGTCATCAATAATTTGCGATATGCGGGCGATACAGTACTCCTAGCTTCTAGTCAAGAAGATCTGCAAACACTACTTGATAGTGTCGTTGAGAAATGTAAAGAGGCAGGTCTGAATCTGAACATAAGGAAAACCAAAATACTCGTAATAAGTAAACAACAGCATATAAAACCGTCTATATATGTAAATAATACCAAACTTGAGCAAGTTGATAAAATCGTTTACCTTGGACAGCAAATAAATTGTAAAAGAGCAGGCTAGAGCGGCTTTTAGAAGGATGTCCAAGGTGTTATGTAACAAAGACCTAAAATTGGCATTGAGGATGCGCCTACTCCGCTGCTACGTGTTCTCGGTCTTACTTTATGGTGTCGAGTCCTGGACTGTGAATAAAATCGATCTAAATCGCCTTGAGGCTTTCGAAATGTGGTGCTATAAAAGAATATTAAAAGTTTCCTGGGTGGAGAAGATTCGAAACTCCACAATACTAGAACGTCTCAGCCAGAATACTGAGATCATAAAAAGCATCAAGCAGAGAAAGCTGGAGTATTTCGGACATGTAATGAGATGTAACAAATACAGGTTGCTACAAAATATCATACAAGTAAAAATAGCAGGTAAAACGCAGTCCAGGACGAAGAAGAACCTCATGGTTGAAGAACTTGCGAGATTGGTATGGTGTTTATATAAGCATGCTATTTAGGGCGGCAGAGAATAAAATTAAGATAGCTATGATGGTGACCAACGTTCTGAAAGGACATGGTACATGAAGAAGAAGAAGATGTAAGAATTAGCAATCTTTACTGGAATCTAACATCGTCTATCCGTACAGAGGCAGGAGAATCTGATAATGTTAAAATCAAACGTGGGGTCCAACAGGGATGTATACTATCACCCTTGCTGTTCAAAATATACTCTGAGGAAATCTTTCAAGAAGAATTAGAGAGGATGTTGAAGCCGGAATTCGAATTAACGGAGAATGTATCAATAACATCAGATACGCGGATGACAGGGTGGTATTCGCTGACAGTTATGAAGCCCTCCAGGAGTTAATGAATAGAATCACAGAAATGAGTCAGATATATAGACTTTCACTGAACATTAAGAACACAAAATGATCTCTAAGAAGGAACAGCAAATTGAAGGAATCGTATGAATGATCAACTAATAGAAAGAGTAAAAACATAAAGCTACCTTGGTACAAACGTCAATGAAAATTGAAAACATTCCTTAGAAATAAAATGTAGGATAGGGAAAACAAGATCTGCATTTCAAAAAAAGGCTAAGCTATTTAAATTAAATTCTTTATTTTCTTTCTGACAAACATAGTTTGTATAGAATTAGTCATAAATATACATTGCTAAAAACTAAACATATTTAAATGCCTTGATTTATCAGCACCTATAAAAATCAGGTTATTACGATGTTATACATATATTTCCTATACTGTTGTATGGAGTTGAGTCATGGATTCTCACAGACGCTACCTGCAAGAAAATTGAGGCTTTTGAAATGTGGCTTTGCAGTCGAATCCTGAAGATATGACCGCCTACGTTACTAACCCGGACATTTTATTAAGAGTGCATAAAGAAAAAGAGTTGTCACATCATGAAGAACAGCGAAAGATATGGGTTGCTGCAGTTAATTCTACATGGAAAAGTAGAAGAAAAACTAGAATTAGGAAGGCGAAGGATTTCCTGGCTAAAATATCTACGTACGTGGTTCAACACAACAACCAAAAATCTTTTCATTTCAGAGCAGCAGTATGGTCGTCAATATCCGAAACGGAAATGCACTACAAGAAGAAGACTTTTACAGGTTTTAAAAGTTTTTGATAGTGGGAAAAAAAATCGATTTCAAATTACGATCAAAAGATTCACCCTCGAAAACAAAGACGTCTTCCATTAAAGATATTTTAGGTAGAAAGTTGGACTACCTTATATTTTAAACATTAAACAATATGCGTTGATATCGCATATAAATCTTCTGATAAATCTTGAAAAAACAAGAGTTTTTGGCGTATTA
This sequence comes from Diabrotica undecimpunctata, assembly GCF_040954645.1. NCBI lineage: Eukaryota > Metazoa > Arthropoda > Insecta > Coleoptera > Chrysomelidae > Diabrotica > Diabrotica undecimpunctata. The sequence continues at coordinate 13,960 of NW_027312710.1, read as the reverse complement.
ATTAGAAACTTTTTTGTATCATTCTTTTATTTCTGGGACGCTCTATACTAGAAGATTAGTTCTTTATAACTGCGTATTTTATCTTAACCCAAACAAAATCTAGTTATTATTCAGATGTTGCCAATAAGCTAATTCTGATCTTAATAAATCCAAAAATAAACAGTTAAATCAAGTTTTGGATTACCTAATAACAGGAAATAAAATAAACCTAATAACAGGTTTACTTGGCGAATTTTAGGTCCGGCGTCATAGAACAGAACAACAGTACTCTTGGCGGTTGAAGATCAGTTCTTGCGAGCCTGTTGCGAGCACAAGAACACAACAAACAAATACAGTGGTTTGTCCTCTAAAAGTTTGCAAAACTAGTCATTTAACAAGAAATGTATATTAAGAATTTTTCTATTCCTTTCCGTATTAAACATTTTTTTCTGTCGTCTAGAAGGACATAATGGGAAGTGAATTCGTTTATTCTGTGCTTCAAACAATTAAAAAAACTCCGAATTGGGTTTTCCTTGGCAGTAAAACTTACTATGTAGGTACTGTCTTTAAGGTAAGATTAAAGTTTATTTATTTATTAGATTTATTCTAATAAGAGAATTTGTCAATTAATAATAAGTGTAATATATTGTAAGAAAGTTGGTGCAAAAGTAACGTGACATTAATAATTACAATTTGTGAGAGTGTTACAAGAAAAATGTCAGTGTACTTTATATCATAATTCAAGTAACAACAAAATTTTACTTGTATTATACCGGGTGATCAACTTTTGTGACAACTTTTGTATCTAATACTATAGTAGATGCCAAAAAAGTTATTTAAAAAATAGGAGTAGCTTTAATTTTAAAATATACAAGGTGTTTCATAATACTGTACCGTATCAAAGATATATGTTTTTTTTTATTGAAACAACATACTGTATTTTATTTTAAATTTCAAATGATCTTCAGTTTCTCTTTTCTCTCTCTCTTCAGTCCTGATCCCTGGAGGATCTCTGTCTCTTGGTTATTTCTTTTAACTCATGCGTAGGTCTTTTGCATATTTTTGTAATTTTTTCGATCCATCTTGTCGGGAATCTTCCTCGTAATCTTTGACCTTCTGTCTTTCCTTGGATAATAAGTCTTTCGATGTTTTTCTGTGTGTGCTCTTATAACATGTCTAAAGTATTTTAATTGTTGCAGATCGACTTTGCTGAAGAGCCGTTTGTTGACCTTTAGTTCATTTAAAATTGAATTATTTGTGCTGTGGTCGGTCCACGGAATTCGTAATATTCTTCTCCAACAGAACACTTCAGTGGCGTCCTATCTTTCTTCCGCTTTTTGTAGGGTCCAAAATTCACATCAGTATGTCCGTATTAAGCGGTTGATCAACTTAGTAGATATACTAGGTATTCTCTGAGCGCAACCCCTAAATCGCAACCCCTAAAATTGCAACCCCCGGTCGTAACTGCCAAACAGCTTAACGTAGGATGACGTACGAGGGGAAAGGGGATGAAAAATAGGGTTGAACGCAGTATGTGCCGTGCGCATCGGAGCATGCCAAAAGGGCATTACGTCATATCTTCGTTTCTATTGGTCCGATCGTGACGTACGAGGGATCGTTGGAAAGGGGATGAAAAATGGGTTTGAACGCAGTATGTAGCCGTGCGCTCAGAGCATGCCAAAAAGGGCATTACGTCATATCTTCGTTTCTATTGGTCCGATCGTGACGTATGAGGGCTCGTTGGAACGGGGAGGAGACGGGAAATACGTTAAGACAAAAAACAAAGATAGCGGCATTGCCAAATGGGCGCTAGAACGTATCTTCGTTGCTAGTAGTCTGATTTTGACGTATGGGGTGTCAAATAAAAGCGTTGGTGACACAGACACACAGACAGAAGCCAACTGTTTGGCATATTGGTTTGTTGTGTATAGTAGTTGTTGAATTGCATCTCCTTCGTCTTTTCTGTGGTGCCCATTACAATACTTTTTGTTATTCTGTTGTCGTCCATCCTTTGGACGTATCCATACCAGCGTAGTTGTGATGTCCCTTCGTTATTCTGTGTTTAACGTTTATAATTTCTTAGATTCTTTCATTTCTTACCACTGCCAAATTTTGTTTTTTCCGACGGATTTTCTTTAGTGATTGGTATACGTCTGATATGCGTCTGGTATACGTCTGGTATAGACGTTTGTTGTACGTACTGATATACGTCTGCTATAACGTCTGCTATGCGCTTATATTGCGTCTTACATACGTCTGCTATTTTCGGTCGCATTCAGGAACTCATCGAAAACTTCAGGGAATCGCTTTCGGGAGCATTCTCTAACAATGTGACGGACGGTCTGGTCGTTTACATTAAATTAAATTTTATCGAAAAATGTATTCTTATTGTATGCCATACTATAAATAAATACTTATGCTATGCGTTAGATATCAGTTAGCTGATGTTTACTCTGAGTATAGCGCGTCTGTGGAAGACCTATGTCCAGCAGTTGATGTTTAATCACATTAACGTTGAGAATTAATAATGCACCTCCCTGTGGGAGATCGTAAATAAGTGAGCGTTCAGAAGAGACTCATGTATAGTTTTGAACATTCAGATGAGACCCTTGTAGCGCAGTAATCATATGACTAATATCTACAGCAAGTAATATATATGTTGGTTGGTCATACTGTGCGACTAAAATTCATGTCAAGTAGAGATCAATCAGATGATATCTATATCAAGTAAGATACGTTTTATGTAACCATACAGCCATACCGCTTTGTAAAGAGCTGGATGATTGGAAGGAGATCCATGCATAGTAGTGATCAATCATGGGAGTTTAGTGTGTAGAGGTTAGAAACTTGTTGAATTATGATGATTCGTATATTGTAACGATCGGTCAGAGAAGATTATATAGTCGATGGTTGTTAGTTTGATCATATTTTAAGAATGGTATACGTTCCTATTTGTTTAATTTCCAGCGATAGTCGCTGCTGTACGTTTTATCCATTTCAATGACATATGAATTGTTTCGAGATATAGAGAGATAGGCTTTTTTTGATGAGTTCTGTACGTCAAGTGGAGATCCGTGTATAGTAGTAATCGGAGAAGATTATACAGATGATGTTTGTTGGTTTGTTCTTACTGTAAGAATGGTATACGTTCTTTGATTAATCATGTGACAGCGTCACCTCGCCTTTCATACATTGTTTCGAGAGAGAAGCGATAAGCTACAGGTGACAGGTGCTAGATGGTTTGGGCATAGTTAAAAAGTGTAGCCGACAGGTGGCGTGACGAGATGATGAACTGTAATAGATGTGGAATCCCCCTTCAAAATAGATCCAATATATGATATAGCGTTTTTGCTGTGTTGTCATGTTTGTTTCTCTGTTAGCCTCAGTGACTACTCTCCTTCCGTTCAACGCCTATTATACTACAGTCCGATTAGTAGCAACGAAGATCCGATATAGTGCCGTTTTAACAATGTCTTTGACTTTTTTTTTTGTGATAACATATTCGATATGTCCTCCTCTTTCCAACGAGCCTTCGTACGTCCTAATCGGACCAATAGAAATGGAGATATGACGTAATGCCGTATTGGCAATGTCTTTGTTTTTGTTTTTTGTGTTAACGTATTCGATATCCCCTCCTTCTCTTTCATTTAACGTGTTACACATGGTAATCTGACTAATAACAACAGAGATACGATATAGTGCCATTTTGGCACAAACTTGCATTTGTTTTTTGTCTTAGCATATTATTTACCACCTCCCCTTTCCCTAGATACCTTGCGCGTTGTTGCACGTTCAGCAATTTAGACGTTACGAGCTTAGTGTTCTTTTTTCAGATCATGTTTTTTTCTATGTCTACGTATTTGATGACTCCTCGCCTTTCTATAGATATCTTGCACGTTGTCGTACGCTGAGCCGTTTCAAGCTTAGTGTCCTTTTGGCAATACGCCACCAGGTTTTTTCTGTGCCTACCTATTCGTTGCCCCTCACCTTTCCAAGGATACCTCGCACGTCACGATCTGACCAATAACAACAGAGATGATTTATTGTCGTTTTGTCATTGTCTTTGAAGTTGCTTTTTGTCTTAACATATTCCTTCCCAACTCCCCTTTTCCATCGATACCTTGTACGTTATTGTACGTTGAGCCGTTTGGACGTTACAAGCTTAGTGCCGTTTTGGCAATCTTGCCATCTTTGTTTTTGTGTTAACGTATTCGCTCTTTCCAACGACCTCTTGTACGTCATGATCGGACCAATACCAACGAAGATACGTTATAGTGCCGTTTTGGCAATGTCTTTGTCTTTGTTTTTTACGTCAACATATTTGATATGTCCTCCCCCGTTCCAACGAGCCCTCGTATGTCATGATCGGACTAATAGAAACGTAGATACAATAAAATGTATCTTCGATTCATATTACTAGTGAATATGCCCTATGTAGAATGTCACGTTTTATGTCAAGGGACGTCTTGCGTTGATTGACACATAAATGTCATGGCCTGCGTTAATTGTCACGTCATTCACGTTATTTTACGTTCTGCGTCGACTGTCACATAACTGTCACGTCCTGCGTCGAATGTCACGTAATTCACGTGACATTTCACGTTCTGCGTCGACTATCACATAACTGTCACGTCCTGCGTCGAATGTCACACCATTTCACGTGACATTTCACATTCTACGTCGACTGTCACATAACTGTCACGTCCTGCGTCGTCTGTGACGTTCTCTTAGGCACTGTACGGAAAAGAAGAAGAATTGACAGTTAATATTGAACGTTGACAGAAGCCAAACAGTTGGCTTCTGTGTGTGTGTCTGTGTCACCGACGCTTTCATTTGACACCCCATACGTCAAAATCAGACTACTAGCAACGAAGATACGTTCTAGCGCCCATTTGGCAATGCCGCATCTTTGTTTTTGTCTCAACGCATTTCCCGTCTCCTCCCCGTTCCAACGAGCCCTCGTACGTCACGATCGGACCAATAGAAACAAAGATATGACGTAATATCCTTTTGGCATGCTCCGATGCTCACAGCACATACTGCGTTCAACCCCATTTTTCATCTCCTTTCCAACGAGCCCTCGTACGTCACGATCGTACCAAAAGAAACGAAGATATGACGTAATGCCCTTTTGGCATGCTTCAATGCGCACGGCACATACTGCGTTCAACCCAATTTTTCATCCCCTTTACAACGAGCCCTCGTACGTCATCCTACACTAAGCCGTTTCGAAGTTACGACCGGGGGTTGCGATTTTAGGGGTTACGGGTTGCGTTCAGAAATACGTAATATATATATACTCAACTTCATTTTTAGAGTTCGTGAAATTTGAGAGTCCTTCCATATTTTGGCCATCCCTCCCACGGCGACATTTGCTAGATCACGTCTACGTTTTATTAGTCTTCCGTTAGTGACACTGTGTTTGTGATCATTGAATCACAGAAGCATGAGCTCACATTATTATGTTCCACAAGGAAATTGAATTCCTGTAGTTGGCTGTATACCATGTAAAAATTCCTCTATAAAAGGTATATTAATATAAAAACCCTATTGGGCTACATCATACAGCGTTTTCGGGATAACTCATCATCAGTGCTATCCTAATATAAGTATTACCACTTTAATTAAAGCAAACGTGAAAGTTAAAATTTTGACCATGGATATTACAAAAATTGCTAGGTTTACATGTTTGAAGCCACTAAATATATGGGTCTTCTTCTTCTTTGTCAACCATTTACCATCCACTCCTGAATAAAGGTCTCTCCCAATTGCTTCCATCTTTCTCTATCTTGCACCAATTTAATCCACTGTTTGCCTGCCACTGCTCTTATGTCATCTACCCATCTTTTTTGAGGTCTTCCCATGCTTCTTGTTGTCGTCCTTGGTCTCCATTCTAGAATTATCCGTGTCCACCTGTTATCATTATATCGGGCTACGTGACCTGCCCAGCTACGTGAACTGCCCAGAAGGGTCTTTACCAATATATGGGTAAATACCCTTTAAATGTTAGTAACGACTATACAGCGTTCCACGTTAAGAAAATAACATTGGGGAGATAGGGCCATGTATTTCTTATGGACGATAGAAGCGCAGCGATGCCACGATGAACACAAGCACTATTCACAGTTGTATAATTTGTATTTTCGTTTTCACAGACATGAATTAAATAATTGTTTTTTAACGTAATTGACCAAAAGTGTCCATTCGAAACAAGAGATGAAAAGTAGGAAAAATGATTTTAATTAAATAAATAGTATTTACAAAAGATAATTTTATTTTATTTTATTTTAATTATAGTAACGACAGTTTATTTGTTTTTCGGTAAGAATATCATATACCATGAATCATAGAAATCAGTAGAAAATATTGCTTAGTTAAATCATGCACTTTGCCGGCTATTTAAGATTCAAAAGCAAATAAACGGACCGCTTGGAATGCGTATATCTAATTACTAATTGCAACTTAAAATAATACGGTGTGCGTATGTCAGCGATTTTGTGTCGTTGTCTGAGACTACATAATGATAATACGGCTTTGTGGTTCTTCAGTTGTTATTCTGACTTTACAGTTAAATGTTAATTGAAAATAAAAATTCGAAAAATATATCGACAATCTAGTAAACCGCATGCCTGAGAGTTTTGGCAACAATGATCTCCATAAGCCTAATGTTATTTTCTTAACGTGAAACGCTCTATAGCAACCCCAGTGGAGTCCTATGTTACCATGTACCAATTCCTTTTATAACATAAACATCCTAGTTTTTTAATATCAAAGATGTAATTTAAAGTTAATCTAATTATTATTTTAATGGGAATAAGCCACAATTGAAGGTTAAAATACGTTTATTGACGTTTTAATTTTCACTTCGGAAATCGTTCTCAAAATACAAACATTAATAATTTATACACATTTTGTTTTTTGTTACTTGGTGAAAAATTCTTTAATAATTTAATTTTATCTGACTCATTTATACTGACATACTGACATACATTTATATGACATATATTATACATTTTATGGTAGACGACTTTAAAATGATATTGCCAATATTGCTGAGTTGCGTTCCTGTGACGACTTTATTGTAAGATAGTTCATTCGATTACATAAAATCAACCTTAACTTAAAAATAACTGTCAGAAAAAATCATAGCATGTAATTCGTCTTTAAAAAGACAACCAGATGCCATGATGACAGTAAAAATCTCCTGTTAATAAGGAAAAAACCAGGAAATAAATCTCAATACTATCCCGACATGGTAAGTATTTGCTGTTACATTTTGTTTACTCAAATTCTGATTTTATATGTCTGTTATTTAAAACATATAAATGATTCTTCGATGTATTACTGACTTACTAATAGTGGTATTTACTTTTTAATAACTTCCTCTTTGAATATGGGTAACCAGATCCAACTACATTCTGCCGAGGAATTTCGACACAATTGGTCTCATTTAGCATAGTTAGAGCCGCTTCTTTGATTTTTCTGTTTTTACCATCTGTTTCTTTTAGGACTATATTTGAATCATTCCATTGAACCCTAAACTCCTTTTACTCTATGACGGCCGATATGTACCTAATTAAGATATGATCAGTGGGCCTCAAACAGTGGGGCGTTAATATTTAATTCCGATCAGTTGAAAAGTAAAAGTATTTAATTTCCTGTATTTTATGTTCAATAATATTATTGGATTTTACTGTATCGAAGGCAAATAAAATGAATATAATATGTATATACAGGGCGTGTTAAAAGAAGTGAGACGCAATATTTCGAATACTCGAAATTATTTGTTGATATCGAATGTTCATCAAAGTCTCTATAAGTCTCTATTTTGCGTAGAGTGAAAATTATACGATTGGTTTTGCATGCAGTTAATTGGAAAATACTTGCCAAGTTGCTAGTATGTCCAAATTTGAATAAAATACATCCAAGACTTTGCTTTCTGCAGACACTGTATTAAATATAACCTTGAAACAAATTGGAACTAAATTACTTACGAGTTTTTAGCAAAACAAAATGTTTAAACACGTGTAGTCCAGTAATTATTACCAAAGCTATTGAGAGTATGCAGTCCAGTAATTAGACCGAAGGTACTTTATCGTTTAACTAAAACACACCACCGAAGTCCGAATTGAATTCCCGAAACACTTTTTTGTTACTTCTTTTTAGCAAACGATTTGTCCTATTCACTGTCTGATATCTCACTATTAGAGTCATCACTATCTGAATTGTGTATCCTAATAATTAGATGCCGGACCTCATCTATAACTCGCTCGGTTTGAAAAGACTGAACAATTATGTCTTCCGTATGTCTAATACAAGTTTGTCACTGCTCTGCCTTTATTTGTTCTAGCGATTCTTTGCATAAACTAAGAACGCTAGCGTCATCTGTTGTTTTGGATGCATGTTTATTATAAAAATTTTTGGCTATACCCCAAACTAACTCAATTGCATTATAGTGGCAATGGTAGGGCGGAAGTCGAAGAACTTCATGCCCATATTTAAGAGCCATTTGGTCAGTAAGAAATTTCTTTTGAATTTTGTGTTCTCCACACCTTTGAAGTAAATAGACTTTTAAAAATATGTCACTGTAATAAATTTTCTTTTCTGTCAGCCACAACTTTATTTCTTCCTTTGTCCAGCTGCTTGAAGGAAATCTCTCTTCTACTCTTGAGTGGTAAAATTCATTATCAACACTATTATGGATGGTCGCTACAATTTTTTAACAAATTTTCTTCAAACCATTCTTCAAAAATATTTGCATCCATATTTCCACGTATTCTTTTTGGACGAAAAAATTAAACTAGCGTCAGGAATAAAACCCTCATCATTTCCAGCATGAAGTATAATGTAGCGTTTACCATTACCGGAACGACTAGAAGAAGAACATTTAGTGGTGCCATCTTGCCAGTATGATTTTGACATATTTCCTTTAGCGAAAATCCAAGTTTCATTTAAAAATACAACTTGCCTGGGACTATCAGACGTTTTATTGTTCTTATATTTTCTTAAAAAATGCCACCGTTTTGAAACAACATTAGAGAGTTCACACAATACTTGTCTATTATTTGTCTTTTTATATCGAAAACCTAAATGTTTCAGCACTCTTCACAAACTTGTTAAACTAATATCACACAGTTCCTTGTCTTTTATTTTTTGTAACACATCACTAACTGTTACATGTTCTTTGGCTTTATACATATTATATATAATATTTTTAATTGCAAGTTTAATTGACTGATGCAAATGTAAAGTTTTTGGATGTCGACGATTTCTCTTGCTTACTTTATTTATTTCATCCTTACTCATGTTATTAATTCTTCGGAATGGCTCTCTGAGATACCGCAAGCATCCATCGCATGTGCGTTTCTGAACTGCCATAACAGATGTCAATGGACCCATATTATTTTTTTCCAAATTGAAATAACTTTCGACTTTTATAACTAAACGCCGTTCTTCTGAAGATAACACTCTTAACAGACGAAACAATCGTACACAAATTATTTAACAGCCAATGCTAAACAAGCATAAACACGGCATTGATTGTGATTGTAAAAACCGTTCGCATGTTTTAAATAAGATTTTTGCTGATTATGCAAGATTATGAATTTTTTGCATACCAGGGCACTTTTTGCGTGACGTCCCACAAGACAAAACGCTAGTCCCGTTTCGTATCCCGTCCCGCAGGAAAAATGCGTGCATCCCTGAACTTTGAAAATCTGGCTAATGGAAGTTATAAAACAACTTAAAATGAATAACAAACATTTTAAGCTTTAGTAAATGTTTCTATGTTAATTTTTGACCAAGATGTGGAACTTTTAATAACGCGCTCTGAGCGTACGGTCAGCCCGCAGCCTACGCGCGTAAACCCCCATACATCAATTTTCAATATCTCGACAAAAAGTTAAAATAGAAACATTTACCAAAGCTTAAACTGTTCGTTGTTTATTTTGAGTTGATCTATTACTTCTATTAACCAGATTATTTCTTCGCGTATATAATAAAATATGTCTAGTGGCTGTAATTCAAAATTCAAATTCTTTATTTTCTTTCTGACAAACATAGTTTGTATAGAATTAGTCATAAATATACATTGCTAAAACCTAAACTGGACTAAACAAGACATGAAATGAATTTAAAAGCTAAATGAAATACAGCTAATATCTAAGATCCAAAAAATTCTTCGACTATATAAAACACTTTTTCACATAAAAATTGCCTAAGATTCCTCTTAAATACATTTATTGAACTGGTGGACTTTACAACTGTGGGCAAATGATTAAACACCTGTGGCCCCGTATACCCTGGGCGATTTAAATTTAATGTTACCTTTTGAAAATGGTATATAAAGTTTAATACAATATCTAGTATTTAAATTATGCATATCACCACTCGTTTTAAACTGATGTAAGTTATTAAAAATAAAAACACATAATTCAAAAATGTATAGACACGCCAATGTTAAAATTTTATATTTTTTAAAATATTCTCTACAACTAGTTAGTCGGGAGACACCAGCGACACAACGTAATATTTTTTTTTGTATGACGAAAATACCATTTGCATAACAAGACATACCCCAAAAACATATCCCGTATCTCAGCCTGGACTCCACGAATGCATAATATATCATAATTAGCTGATTTTCCGTCAAAACATATTTTAAATTTCTAATTAGATAATTAATGGAATTCAACTTCGAAACAACCGCTCCACAATGCAACTTCCAATCAAAACTTTCGTTTTGACCGGACGAAATCTTTCAAATCGCATTATTTCTCACAAAAGTGATTGCAGAATTAAAAAACCATCTTGTGCTTTGGCAGAGCATGTAATCGATAAAGACCATATTATGGATTTTGATAACATTAAAATTTTATGTAGTGAAAGTAATAAATTCAAAAGGACTTTTTTGGAAATGGTTTGTATTAGCAAAAGTGATAATAGTTTAAACAAAAGATCAGAAATTCAAAACCTAAGCAAAATTTATAATTATATTATTTCTTTATAATTTATATATAAAACTTGAAAAATATCACATTTTTATTTAATTTTCCATATATCGGTTACATTTTTTCAGACATCTATCAATGGTGAATAAATCTTCTTCTTTTTTGTTACTAAACAAAAAAGAATTTTTAAACGAAATTTTATTTTTGACAATATAATTGTCAAAGGTAAACATTTTAAGTTGGTATTTATGACATTGAGGCTTATTTGTAATTGGTTGCTACTTTAAACTATTTATAAATTCAATTATTTTTTTGTTAAGAAAATGTTTACTCTGAGATAGCGCGTTCAGGGAAGAATTTATTAGATAAGGGCATTTTAGTATTAATTCTTTTTGACATGTATTTGCAGCAATTTTTATTAACGAAACTAATTTTATTTGGTGAGTTAACAAAAAATGTTTTTCTTTATAGTACTCTGAGATAGCGCGTATTTTGTCTTTTTTAGCAGCTCTTGATAAGAATTGTAAACACAATTGAAAGCTCGAGATATTAAATAGTTAACCAATAGCCCCTTTTATTGACTCCAACCCATCAAAAACATTTATATATATATATATATATATATATATATATATATATATATATATATATATGTTTTAATAAATTTATATGAATGAAGAAAGAAGCATTTTGGCAGCCATATACATAAACTTCTACTTTTTCTACTTTTTCTTATATTAAAAGGCCCCTTGGCCTGTTCTTCGCCGTTTTCGAGCTGTATTCGTAGCTGTGATGTTGACTGCTAGAACTTTACCTATCTCGCTGTTGCCGAAAGGGGGCATTTGGGCCTGTAGGACCCATCGCCGGCTCTGCGGACTTCTTCCTGTCCTCGGAATTAGACCGGGTGTTGACCATCTTTGCTTGTCACTGATGAAATGGTTTAATACTGCTACTGGTATAAAATAACGGTTACCGTGACAAGTATCTGTTATAGGTAACAGTTCCAAGGAGCAGTTACAAAATAACAGATCAAAAATAGAAAACAGAACAGGTAAAATAGTCTAAGTATTCCTTGACTTACGGAAGGAATAACTTAGTAAACAAGAAAAGTAAAATGGTATAAAAGTACAACGCAAAGAAAATGTTTCTAAGTGTTTCTTGACTTACGGAAAAAACAACTTAGAATGAAAAGTAAAATACACAAGATGCAGAAATATTCCTAAGTGTTTCTTGCCTTACGGAAGAAACAACTTAGGACAGAAATACAGATAAATGAAATATGTAAATATGAAACAAGGTATGGAAATATTTCTAAGTGTTTCTTGACTTACGGAAGAAACGACTTACAAACACGAAAAATCAAATACAGAAAAGATGTGGAAATATTGCTAAGAGTTTCTTGACTTACGGAAGAAACAACTTAGCATAAAATAGAAAATGAAAGAGACAAATGTATTAAGTATTTTCTTAACTTAAGGAAGAAAATATCTTAGATAAAATATCGGAAATAATAATGCAACAATGATTATGAAAATATTTCTAAGTGTTCTTTTGACTTACCGGAAAAGAACGGCTTAGACGCACAATTAAAATAACAAGTCAAATATTCAGAGAAATATTCCTAAGAGTTCTTTGACTTACCGGAAAGAACTACTTAGACAAAGTACAGATCAAAATATAAAATAGAAAAAGCAAGATAAATATTTCTAAGTGTTCTTAACTTACGGAAGAACAACTTAGACACAAAATACAAGAAAAATAAACAATCAAAATAATCAAATAAAATATCAAACAATCAGTACATGAACAAATATAGATCAATGTAATATTCTAACCTGAAAAGGTCTGAATATACAATAATGCTAAAAATAAAAATGGTATATAGGAAATCAGAAATAAAACAATAACTTAGTAGGAACAATAATAGCACCGACTAGGTCTACAGTAGAAGAGGCAAGCTCGACTGACCGATGAGAGAAAATCTACCCGCTTTTATGTAAAACAAATCCTTTGTTTTACGTAAGCAAAAGTGGAATTTCCCTGCATCGAGTCAATTAGAAATTTGGATTTGGCCAAACTTGGAATTCCCAAGTATTTTGACCAATATCCAAATTCCTTCATGCGTCCGGCACGGCTGTCAGCTCCCGGCTGACACGCCTCCGGAGGACATCGCCACCTTTTAAAGGTTTTTCCTAGTGGTCTCTTGCTTATGGATTTTAAATCTCGACCAAAAGATGTCGCTGTAGCTCCGGTGCACATTATTTTTAAAATAATTGCTAATATGATATATTGTCGCTAGATCGGACCAATCAGAGCAAATATTGTCACTCTGGCCAAGTGCTAAAAAAATAGATATATATATTACACTTCTCCAAGAAATTAACGCACCACTTTGAAATATTAAAATATTTTATTAGCGTTAACAAAAATTTCCATTGTAATGTTATATTTTGCAAGCCCCATGTATATGCCATTCGTACACTCTATATTTATTTACTGTGTTTTATCGCTATAGTTTTTTTTTATAACAAAACAAAAAGAAGCAAAAATTGTATTAATTCCATAAATATACTAATTTCCAAGTGTTCACGAATTTTATTCGGCTACTGGTTAATTGTTGATTATTGTTAATTGTGTTTATTATGGAGCGTCAATCACGTAATTTAACCCGAGATGAATGTGCCCAAGTAGTGATACTGTCGGAAGAAGGTTGGAGTTGCTGAAGAATTGGTCGTCGGTTTAATGTGTCCCACACATCCGTCTCACGGGTGTTAGAAAGATTCCTCGAAACAGGGGATCATACTCGCAGACTAGGGCAAGGACGAAACCGGGTAACTACCCCTATTTAAGATCGATTTTTAAGAATTTCTGCTCTTTGACAACGTTTTGTAACACATCGAAGTGTACAAATTCAACTTCGAGACGTGCATACTATACAAATTAGTACTGAAACTTTTCGCCAGCGACTTAGGCAATACAACTTAACACCTAGGATTGGCGCCCAAGGTCCTCTATTACTCTGAGATAGCGCG
>NW_027312709.1:0-26673 GCF_040954645.1 Diabrotica undecimpunctata | reverse complement strand
ACGCGCTATCTCAGAGTCTTCTTTTTTGATTTCTTTAGGGCCTATTTCGCTTCTTTTCTTCTAGTGTTTCTTCATGTTTTACATACTTGTTTCTTTTCTCTACTAAACCTTTAATTTTCTCGTTCCACCATTTCGATCTCTTTAGTTTTCCATCGTACTTTCTTCTTCCACATATCGCAGGAACTGTACAATTTAAGGGATCAGCTAAAACTTTTAGAAACGATCTGTCAGCAAAATAGTAATCTTAGGCCAGTCCTTCATTTGGCAAAGGCAGAATATTCAATTAAATTAAAAGCAGCTAAAAGTAGTCACTTCATGAGACAGTTAAACGAATCATCAAATAAAATGAAATGTATTTGGCATTTAGTAAACTTAACAGTCGGGAAACAAAATAACTCAAAAGTACCTAGTGATGATAACAGTAATTTAGCAGACACATTTAACCACCATTTTGTTGAAATGGCTCCAAAGTTACTTGCCGCTTTGGATCCTACTAAAATAGGTGGGTTTACATCAGCATCAAAAAACCGTAATAGTTGTTCTTTGTTTTTATATCCAACTAACCCACAGGAAATAACTAGTATAGTCGAAAGTTTTAATCCAAACACAGTTGTGGTTTTGATCAGATATGCTCTCGCAGATCCACTGACGGATATTTGTAATGCCTCTTTTCAACAAGGAATATTTCCTAGTATGTTTAAACTACCTATTGTAATCCCTTTATTCAAAAGTTGTGATAAAGATGACCTTAACAACTATCGTCCCATAAGTCTCTTATCTGTGTTTTCAAAGATAATTGAAACTCTGGTTTATACTAGAATGAACGCATTCCTAAAAAAGCATAGTGTCTTGCATAATTTTCAAGATGGTTTTACATCTTCTAAGTCTATAACTACAGCTCTTGCAAATTTCGTCAGCTTAGTGTTGGATGCTTTGGACAGACGAGAGAAGGCATGTGGTTTATTTCTAGATTTGTCCAAGGCTTTTGACACTTTGGATCATAATTTGTTGCTAATAAAACTTGAGGGGATTGGTATTCGTGGTGTAGTTCTAAAATGGTTTACTTCCTACCTAGAGAATAGAAGACAAAAAGTAAAGATAACATCTAATGAACTTGTAAACGAATCAAACACATTGGATATCCATTATGGTATCCCTCAGGGTAGTGTATTGGGTCCTCTACTTTTTATAGTATTTATTAATGATATAGCTTTGGTAACTAATTCACTGACTGGGGTTAACATCATCAGTTATGCGGATGATACCAACATTCTAGTCACAGGAACGTCTGATCAAAATTTGCAAAATAAAACTACACAGATACTATCCACCATCAACAGTTATTTCTTATCCAACAAATTAGTTTTGAATGAAGAGAAATCAAAGTAAATGATTTTCACGTCAAATAATTTAGCATATTTTTTATTATAAATATAGAAGCAGCAATAGATAAAACAGACTGCACGAAGTTGCTGGGGGTACTTCTAGACAGTAATTGTAAATGGTCAAACCACATTTCTAATTTGAAATCCAGATTAAGTAGCGCATATTATGCATTGAGAATTCATTTACGTCTCTTTCATACATCAATATTAAAAACAGTATACATTGCCCATTTTTACTCAATAGCCAAATATGGCATTGAAGTCTGGGGTTGTACCTCTGAATTAGAGCAGATATTCGTACTCCAAATTTAGAGATTCTTGTAGAAATATCTCTAGACAAAACAATATTCCTACAATTCCTGGTCTGTATATATTTTCGTGTATAATGTATTTACATAGCAAAATTTATGAATTTAATAAATTTCAATTTAACGATGTTTATTCAACAAGATTCAGAGACAATCACTTCATGCTTCCACAACATCGTTCTGTTTTGTTGGAAGGTAACACACATTATGCAGCCATAAGTTTCTTTAACAAATTACCAATAGATATACGAATGAATTTACATCAGCCAAACTTTCGGAGGTGTGTACATCAATATCAATACATTTGTGAGCTAGAGCCATATTCTAAAAATAACTTTTAAGTATGTTTAATCGTGTTTATTAATTTATATACTTTTAAGATGTATGTCTGTAACTTTGACTTGTCTCATACATGTACTTTGTATAATGTCGTATATGATCAATAAATTTGACTTAACTGACTTAACTATCTTTTCTGCCTCACATAATATTATTTCCATCAAATTTTTCTTATCTTTCTTTTAGTGTTCATCAAGAAGAATAACAAACAGGTGATGGTTGTTACAATTTCTTAACAATTTTTTTTATTTCGGTTAAGTGTCTGCTTTAAATTCTTTTCATTATTTACTAACAACACCACACACCATTAGCATACTAAATATTATTTACAAATCTGAAATTTCCTTAACAAATTCCAACTTATCTAATCCAACAAAAGTAAGTATGAATATTGGCATATTTATTATATTTTAGTGAACAATATCAACGAGACATAACCTCAAAATTGAATGAATAAACTATTGAATAAAGACCAAATTGTTTCTGTCATCAATATTCTTTGTATAAATTGTGACGTACCCTTTCACTCACCTAATACCTACCTCCGGGGTGTAAAAGCTTGAATAAAAAACACATTATTTATCTTTAAAGAAATAATCTACCTGATACCTTAAAAAGAATGTATCTATATCTGACGTTTCCTTCCCACTACATAATCACGGCTTGGTAACCGCAGGGAATAGAAAAGACCCCGTAATTCTCTTGAGTAAACTCTTTAGATATTTATGAGTGAAAAATGAGGAAGTTTTTTTGATTTATTTTTGTAATAGTAGATAATCGTCTTATAATGGTTGGACAACTTCTGGGTTTTAGTCCTTCATTAGGAGCTTTAAAACCTCTAATAGGGATTTTGAGGGGTTGTTTGTATATTAAATTATTTATAACTTACGTAGGGTGAGATAGAGAATTAGATTTTGCCCTTTTTGTTTATTGTGCTGTTGCAAATAAAGGATGGATTCAAATAAATTACTTAATATTTGACAAATAGGTAAGAAAAGAAAATAATTATCACAATTGGTTTAATTGTAACTTTGACAACCGATTGTGGTCTCTACAATTTATAGCCCTTCTTCAGGTCCCTGATTAAGGACAATTTAACTACGCAAAGAATAAGTTACAGTTGTTGTAGGTTATAAAATATAAATTATGCCGATACAAAGGTGTTATTGAGTATATTTAGATGGTATAAGTGTTTTGTAGATAGAATTACATAACCGTATACACAAAAATGGTCTGAAGTAAGTATGCTATCAGCTATGTTATGCCAGAGTGATCTTGGTAGCGAAAGTACCTTTCTGTGCATCGATATAATGGCATTTATATATAGATAAACCTATACAAATAGATAAATATATCAAACAAATACAATATTTTCATTACACAAATCATGCAATTGCTCCATTGGTCATTCTAAATATCTTTTGGGAAATTTTGGTAGAAATGGATTTTTTAAAAGCTGGTCTCCACTGTTCCAGTCGGTGCTTTAAATATTTCCTGGTAATTCCTACCAACAATATACAGTAAACATTAGAGAACGGTACTCTGTATTTTTCTGTTATCTGATCCAACACTAGTAACCAGATATCTCCCACAATTTTCACATACCCAGCGGAACCTCCCTTCATACTGAGCGCCCACGACAGAACCTCTCAAGGAACATTAGTATATGTGTTATCAAGATCAATATATACTCTATGAGTTTCTATATCTTTGTTCCGGTTTTTAAGCATACTGGCTCTTTCGGTAGGGATCTATGGAGCAGTAAAACTGAGCCGCAAGCCCCATCTCTTGCCGTACTGCCAATCCGATATACCAACGTATTCTACTCTAAGTAGCAGATCCATTTGAATTGTACAATGCTAGGTTAGGCTTTTGTTTTCTGGTCAGGGTTTGCACCAGGTGTAATTACATCTGTTTTTCGAATATGCCGCTTTTCCCATTCATCTGGTATTTGTCTAACTTCTATTATTCTATTAAACAAATCCTATTAAAACATAATGACGGTATTCGCCAGGTAGGAAATTTTAGTGGTTCAATGGATGTGGGTTCGAGTCCCAGCTCGGTGTACAGAAAAATAAAAAAGGCTAACGCAGCAGTTTAAAATTCTAGATGAAATTCTGATCGACCTATGGTGGAGCAGTACACCAAGAGATAAGGGCTTGCGGCTCTGTGATACTCCTCCATAGATCCCTACCGGAAGGGCGTGGCGCCTAAATATTGGTATATATATTGTTATGGTATTCAAAATTGAAGAGTAAAAATATTAGATGTACGATGAAATCAATATTTCAGAGATTATAGAAAATAAAAATACTCCGAGCTGCCTGGAATTAACCAAAGGTAATCTTAGTCATAAATAATCTTTTGTATAAATATAACAAGTGGATGTACGGATGTGGAAGTGCGGGTACAATGAATAGAAGTTAACGATGGTTTTTTCCCATAAGCCATAAAGTGTTCCGTAATACAGGTTTGCGCCATGAACAGGACAATAAAAATAGTTAATAAGTAAATGATTTTTCGGAATCTGTAAATACCCAGTAAAAATTAAGTGTACTTGTAGAAATAATATGAATTAGGAAAGTTTATAGGTATTTCTGATTTTATGTGGGGAGTGGTATGCAAATTTCTGATTGGCCGAGAATTTGGAAAGTGGTGATATGGGTGTGTATAATGAGAGGTTGGATGGATGGATAGATGAGATAAGAGAGTTAGTTAGTTCCAGTTTCTTAAAGTGAATGGTTGGTTTTCGAAGTGGTCTCCAGGGGTAGTAAGTGATAAAGAATAAGTTGTGAGTTGGTGAAGTAAGTGTGTCCGACGGTAGCTGATCTGGTACAAATTTGTAAGTAAACTTTTCCTACTTGTATTCTACGTATCGCTGTTTATTTCGGAACGAGAGATTAAGTTTGGCGAGAGGAAAAGAGGCTGGCATCATTGGAAAGGTACGTGCATTCGAAGGAGAGCATTGAAGACACTAAATTGCAATATTTTGTTTAATATTGCCAATTACATAGGAGGCTGCTGAGAACTGATAGTTAATTTTGCATAGAACGAGGAATTGGACAACTCAAGGCAGAGGAAGCGTTTCAACGGGAGAAACATTCATAATATATTCAATTTGAGAATTTTGGGTCAAATAATATTATATTATATTAGTAACGTGTGAATAAGTTGTCGATAGTCGCAGGAGATCAAATTCGTTCTGAGAGGGGACATGGAGCTGTGGAGAGAATTGGATAATTTATACAAATTTTTCTTGGTACAATCGATATACCAAAATTGCATTAGGAAGGACACTGAATATTACTTGATTTGTTTATGTAGAATAATAAGCTGGATTTTAGATTGTAATTGTATTATATTATCCATGCATTATTGAAGGTTCACGTACGTAGAACGAATTTTGTTTGATAAACATTGTATGCTAATAATTTTTGGAGGTATTTTAATCAGTTTATTTTATTACATTATTTTCATATCATATTATGTTGTTTTATTCCGTTATTCTTTGGACCTAACCCATCAGCTGTAAAGTATAGATATTGAAGCACGAGTAAAACCTGAGATAACAAAATTGAAAGGTGTGATATAAATCATAAATCAAAAATTTAAATAATGTTTTATATATAATTTTTGTAAAGTTTTAAAATTAAAATTCTTGATATCACATTAATATATATATATAGGAAATCTTATGATTTCTTTTGTAAATCCTATTAAATTTGTATCAGTCTGTGCGCGAGAGAATGTAGACGTGACCTATCATTTCCCTCAACTACTGATCAAATATGGACTTAAATAAAAGTTTATGCAGTGTTTATAACAGGGCGTCGCCTCCATTCTTGTAAAGATCACTGCAAATTAAACAGAGTATGGAATAGATTTGAATCTTTTCGATCTGCTAGGGTATCATCTGCTTGTTAGATATGATGGTCAATAAAAACTCATTAATGAAGAAACTTTCTTCACGATAAGTTTACGACGAACTATGTCTCCCTATGTATTCTTTGAACCCACCGTACTTGGATAAGGGTTAAGGATGCCTTCACTTTAGATTTATTGAATGTATATCTACGGATCTATTAAATAAAAGCACAAACATTGTTTAACAGCATAAATATGGATTAACTCTTTTCGGCACACCAGATTGAAATTTGCACAGTGGTCCACAAAATGAACCACTCACTAATTATTTTTATCAAGTTGAAGCAGATGAAGCATATGTCGTTAGTTGAAGCATATGATATATTAGACGAAATAAAAGACGGTGACTATATAACGAATGGTTCAGAATCCGATGGGGGAGATACAGATGAGGAGGACTATGAGGTTATTGGTGACATCGCGGACGAAGGTATTGGTGATTTCCAGAATTCCGATCAGGAATTTCGTTTACATGTACATCTAAAGTTCAGGATACCGATGTTGTTTGGGGAATCTTCTATGTATAAATTCACTTTTTGATTTTTAATCAAGATGTGGTTTAGCAGTTGGCTACTGAGCCACCTTCACTTGAATGATTATTCAGTAATGCTTGGTCGAACTAATGATAACTATGTACAGGGTGTCACCATTTTTATCAGAATTGAAAATGAACTTCAAAAAATGTTGGAATCCTCATCGCTGTATTGCTATTAATGAGTCAATGATTAAATTTAAGGGAAGAACTTCAATTAAAGTATTCAGTATATGCCAAAAAAGCCCATTAAACATGGATATAGAGTTTGGGCTCTAGC
Source organism: Diabrotica undecimpunctata (assembly GCF_040954645.1). Classification (NCBI taxonomy): domain Eukaryota; kingdom Metazoa; phylum Arthropoda; class Insecta; order Coleoptera; family Chrysomelidae; genus Diabrotica; species Diabrotica undecimpunctata. The sequence continues at coordinate 19,905 of NW_027312709.1, read as the reverse complement.
TGACAGTGAGGGTTACCTCTATAATTTTGATGTATATACTGGAAAAACTCAGGATTATATAGAAAGAGGGTTAGGAGAAAAAGTTGTGTTGCGATTAATTGAAGGCCCAGAGCAAAAAGGACATTATTTATTCTTTGATAACTATTTTAATACATACAATTGATTGAAAGAATTAAAATATAAAGGGACAAATGCATATGGAATGTACCGTGATGGCAAATCGAAAAAAATATTCAAACTTAAAGAAGATAAGGGTTTAAAGCAAGAAGAATACAATTAAAACATAAGCAATAATGGAATAAGTGTAGTTAAGTGGAAAGATAAACGATCAGTCCACCTTCTCTCTAATTATCATGATCCTCAAACTAAAGCCGAAGTGAAAAGGAAAGGTAAAGATGGATCGTCAAAGCAAATTCCATGTTCAATGTTTTAATTGAATACAATAAAAATATGAATTGTGTCGATAGTTTTGATCAACTCAAATCAACTTATGAGATAAAAGCAAGAAGTGGTGGATGAGAATATTTTGGCATTTTGTAGATTGTCGTATAGTAAATAGCTACATTTTGTATAAGGTCAAGAAATTCCCATTTATGAGCTTGAAGGATTTTAGACGAAGGGTAGCAAATGGTTTACTTACAGAAAAACTGGTACGACTCAAAGAAAATACGGAAAATCTGTACAAAAAAGAAGTCGTATTGTACTTTCAGAAGCCAGATTTACTTCATCTTCGCATCAGCCCGTTAGATCAACTCGTAGATGTGTATTTTGCAGTACAATAGCCAAACCCATGAGATCTCAATGGACATATACCGTTTGTGATGTAGGATTATGTCTTGGGAAAACTAAAGATTGTTGTCAATATAAAGAGATAATATTATTTAATTTAAATAATTTGTCAGAAATTAACACCAATTTTTTTTGGTTGGACATTTGTAATGCACAGTGGTCCAATTTGTAGACCACCCAAATCGCCATTTTGTAATTTTTTTAAGTTTTGTAATGAGAATCTTGTTTGTTGTTTACCATATGTTCATCTGAATTAAAAATAAATGACCTTTTTTTAGACCTTTGTTTCCGTGCCGCTAGGGTCTAGAAAATCTATAAAATCTCGTGCCGCAGAGAGTTAAAACACAAGTGGTACAAATACCAGTGGTACAAAATATAAAAAGATGCGTTTAAACTAAAACAGTAAACCTACAAAAATTAAATTAAATAAAAAATGTTCGAATGTGAAAATATTAAAGTATTCGTCTTAATTGAAACCTGATAAATCTATGACTGAGTATGTTTACTACAAATTCTTGTTTCTAAGCTTAGTAAAACTACATGTGACAGGAGCTAAACGGTTGCTAAAGTCTAATAAATGACGCAATTTATACCAGGAAAACGGATCAATTAAGAGTAAGACTAATTGGGAATCCCGCAACACTTCTCGTTCTCTAACACTCTATAACTTTAACGCTATTGTCGGCATTACCTACAGGACAAATATAAACCGTTGAAGTTGGCTCCGGTTAAGCATTTAATTAAAATCTTGTTTATGGATCTTCTTCATTACAATTACAGGGTTTAACAGCGACGGTGGTAATAAAAGACACCTGCGGTGACTTGCCTTATAGTACCAATGAACTCAAAACTATTAAGTGCCAAGAAGCATTTACTACTTTTGATTTTGATCAAGACGTTCCTTAACTTTGAAAATAACTCATTTTGTTGGCGCATTCTCATCAGTAGCGTAACAATTTTATGACAATACTATGGACTATGTTCATGCTGTATAATTTGCTAGGTATTTTATTAGTAGAAACATTCTACTCATTAGTAGAAGTAAACATTCTATCAACAAATTGGACAAAGAACAAGGATATCACGGTAGTTAAGGGCGATTTCAATGCAAAAGTCGGTAAGGGAAAAGCTGGAACAATAAGGGGAGATCAAGGACTAGGGGAACGTACCGATAGAGGAGATCGTCTAATACAATTCTGTCAAGAGCAAAGTCTAATAATCACAAACACGTTCTTTAAATTACCTATAAGGCGGTTATATACATGGCGCTCACCCACGTAAGAAACCAAATCGATTATATAATGATTAAAGAGATATATCGTAACACCATCAAATCAGTTAAAACATATCCAGGAGCACATTTCACATTAGACCATAAACCACTAATCGCTAATGTCACGCTTAAGATTAAACGTATTAGAAAAACTCAAAGAACTCCAAAATTAGATGTTAGAAAACTGAAAGAAGCTGATCTAAAAAACAAACTCCAACAGAAAATATACGAAAACTTTGATAAATTAGATTCTAACATCTGCAAGATAAATCAGCAATGGGAAACATTAAAAAACTGCCTCCTCGTTCCATGCAAAGAGATATTAAAAGAACCGATAAGAAAGAGAGACAACTGGATGGCCGACGAAATACTCGACAGGATGGACCAAAGAAAACAAGCCAAGAACAAAGACAGTCACAATTACAAAATCATTAACAATGAAATCAGAAAAATAAGAAAGGCAAAACAAACTTACTATGAGCGAAAATGTAAAGAGATAGAAGATCTTCAGAACAAATACGACCTATTCGCCTACATAAAAAGGTTAAAGAAATAGCAGGGCTGCAAAAATGGAACCACAACACAACTCTTTTAGATAAAAATGGAAATACTATGATAACGACTGACGACAAGCTAAAACGATGTAAATAATATATGGAAAAGGTCTTCGAGGATGAAAGAAAAAACCTACAAGACATATCTTTCGAGGACAGAGAAACAAGTATAGAAATTACAAAAATTGTATGCACTAAAGAACACCAGAAACGGAAAATGCCTGGAGCCAGATGAACTGCCTGTTGATATCGTTAAAATAAAAGAAAATGAGTACATAGATGTCCTCTTAAAGCTGTTTAATGAAATTCATCAGTAGGGCGACATACCCAATGAATGATTGACCTCAACATTTATTTGTCTTCCAATAAAAAAATGCTAGAGAATGCACCGACCACCGCACCATAAGCCTGATGTCTCACACACTTAAAATGTTTTTAAAGATCATCAAGATACAAAAATGAGACATTTGAGATGCTATGTTTTCTCTGTGTTGTTGTACGGGGCGGAGGCATGGACGCTTACAGACACCACTATTAAAAAACTTGAAGCATTTGAGATGTGGCTTTATAGAAGAATGCTGAGAATATCATGGACAGCAAGGATCACGAACAAGGAAGTTCTAGAAAAAATGAAGAAGGAACCAGAGATTGTGTTTACGATCAAACGCATAAAATTGCAATATCTGGGACACGTTATGAGAAATCAGCACCGTTACTCCCTGCTGCAGTCTATATTGCAAGGTAAAGTCAAAGGTAAGCGAGGACCCGGTAGAAGGAGAATATCATGGCTGCGGAATTTAAGAACATGGTTTAAGAAAACCTCAACGGAGCTGTTTCGAGCCGCAGCGAGCAAGGTCATGATTGCCAATATGATTTCCAACATCCGAAACGGATAGGAACCAGAAGAAGAAGAAAGATCATCCATAAACTCATTTACCAAATACTTGTTATGGATATTGAAGAAACCCAATTTGGATTCCGTAGAGGCGTAGGTACCCGTGAAGCTCTCTTTACATTCAACGTGCTAATCCAGAGATGCTTGGATGTGAACCAAGATATGTACGTCTGTTTCATAGATTACAACAAGGCTTTCGATAAAGTCCGCCACAAAGAGCTAATGGACGTCCTCAAAGCAAAACAATTACAATAGAATGACCTTCGAATTATAAAAAATCTATATTATAAACAGCAGGCACACATACGCATTAATGAACCCATATCAGAAGAGTTCGAAATTAAAACAGGAGTGTGACAGGGGTGTGTATTGTTACCACTACTATTCAATGCATACTCTGAAGAAATTATGAAAAGAGCTCTTGAGGAAGAAACAGTAGGAATAAAGGTCAATGGAATACCAGTTAACAACATTAGATATACAGACGATACTATCATAATAACAGACAACCTCCAAGACCTCCAAAAGCTAATGAACAAGATAGTTGAGTATGGAGAAGAATATGGATTATCAATAAACATCAAGAAAACTAAATTTATGAGGATATCAAAAACCCAAAATAATGATGAAAGGCTGACAACTAACGGTAAAACTTTAGAACAATAATTATTTTGGCACAATAATTAATCACATTATCGATTACTATAAAGAAATCAAAGTTCGAATAGAGAAAGCACGAACAAACTTAAATAAAATTCAATAAAAAACTGTCGGCACCACCTTACCACTCCCACTCAAACGTTATGAACAAGTGATAATAACTCGACTACGATTAGGACATACTATACCAACCCATATTCACTTAATAAATAAAGAAGCCATCCCTTTCTGACACATCTGCAAGATCCAAATCACTGTGAAACATATTCTGTTAGAATGCAAAACATACACCCAAGAAAGAAGAAAAAATAACCTCTTTACCAACATGAAGGATCTACTAAGCTGCCAGTTCAACCAAGTGCTGAAATATTTGAAAAACATTAAACTTTACAGTGTTTAATAGAATATATTTAAGTTATATATACATTGTAAGAAATTGAATACTTGTAATTTGTGTTTGTACCCCCTGCTAATAACTCTTAGTAGTTGATGCAGGGTCATTTTTGTTTAAATAAAAGAAATCAATAAAAAAAATGGAAGTGTTTTCTTTAGTTCTTAAATACTTAAGATACCTATTTGAAAGGAAACCTAATCAGATGGAAACCACACAGTCTGAATTTAATGGAAATAGATGTCATAACACAAGTACTAATCGCAATTAGCACTAACGAAGAACTTAAAATGAAGTTCAAAAAACTTTACCATTTGCTTGTGCTGCATTATAGACTGTTATTAAAAAGTTTTTTGACAGCTTTTCCATCTTCTAATCTATTAGAAAGGGGGTTTAACGCGGTTACTAATATGCTTATGAAAAAAAAAATAGATTACAAATAGTTGAACGTGGAGATTTAAGACACCTCACTTATTTGAAGCCACAAATCGAACAATTAGTATTCGAGTATCGGGTTCATCCCTGTCGTTAGTACAAGGTAACAACAAGCATTTATCATCATCATTCTGGCTTTACAACACTACGTGGGTCCTAGTCCCCTTAAGAATTTCTCTCCAGTCTTCCCTATCCATCGCCGTTCTCCGCCAAGCACGCATTCCCATATTTCTCATGTCTTCATTGATGTGATCAAGAAATCTTGTTCTGACTTTTCCTCTTCTTCTCTGGGTGTATTAATTGTTCTTTCTGTGTACTTCCCATAAAATATGTATTAAACTTGTATGTTTTTATTCCTCAATTGTTGCCCACACAAAAAAAATTAATAAATAAAACATCAAATTAGGAAGCATTGTATCAACTATAGTGTATTTTTATGTATGAGAGAGTAATAAAACAATAAATTATGTATGCAAATGCCTAAACTGTTGATACGAGTGACTCAATGAAAAACAGATAGTTGTCAACAAGTTTACAAAAGTATATAGGAAAACAATTTTAAATTGAGTATGACCACCAGGTATAAAGGTTGGAGCAGAATAGAATACAATAGTTGTGACGCTTACTAATCCCTAAATAAGGTTGCCAGTGTCGGAGTGACGGAGGTTAACAGGTACTAATGAATTTGCCAGAAATGTAAGATGTTTATTTTATATATAACCAATAAAAGTTTAATAAGTACCTACCTATTTGCAAAATAAAGTTTAATTCTTTAGATAAAATAAAACGTTTTATTTTATCTGAAATGAGTGCATTCCACAAAGTAAGGGTTTCAACAATCAAACATTTAATTCTTTAATTCCAGGAATCTACGACAGTAATTGACTAGATAATTACCTTCTAAACTTATTCCACAGAAAATGTGATAGTGGGTTTTTCCATTTTCTAGGAAGGTCCAAGTGGCGTATTCAAAATTCTTAACAGTTCACTAAAAGTAGGTACTTCAGTTGCAAGGTGCAGTTTATTGTGTATACTAGTGTTATGGAAAATTTGGAAGTGCCGTGTAACGCCGAAAAATTGGTCCTCTAACAGTTAATGAAAAAACATTAATATTTAATTGTTTTAAATCATTTACAGACAAACGTTTATGTGAAAGTGTTGATGAGACCGTTGAGTTAGTTAGCAGTACACTTGGTGTTGGGAAATCTACGATTTACAGAGTTATTAAAGAAGAGAAATGTGGTAGTTTTCAAATGCCACGTAATGCTCCAGGGAAACCAAAATTTCAAATAGAATATCATTTTAAAGAAGGACTTCGACGGAAAGTGCATGAATTCTTCTTTTGACAAGAATTTCCAACATTGGATAAAGTTCTTCTCTCAGTTCGAGATGATAAGGATTACCCAGAAATGAGTCGAAGTACGTTATGGAAACTTTTAAAAGAAATAGACTTTCGCTGGAAAAAGAATCCCAGAAAGTCTATTTTATTAGAAAGAAGCGATATTGTCATATGCAGAAGATATTTTCTAAGAAGCATAAAGGAAATGAGAAACCAAAAAAGAAAAATATTTTATCTTGGTGAAACATGGATCAACGAGGGTCATACACCAAATAAATTTTAGCAGGATGAAACTGTTACAAGTCAAAGGCACGCTTTTGTAAATAACTTATCTACTGGTTTAAACCCACCATCAGGAAAGGGACGCAGGCTGATAATAGTACACATTGGCAGTTCAGACGGTTTTGTTGAAGGTGGTTTATTAACTTTTGAATCAACTCGTACCGGTGACTACCATGAAGACATGAACGCTGATGTCTTTCAAGAATGGTTCGAACAAATGATAGATCTTCTTCCTAAGAACTGTGTAATAGTAATGGATAATGCAAGTTATCACTCCAGACTTATAAAAGGACTGCCCACAACCAAGTGGTTAAAAAAAGACTTGCAGAATTGGCTGAGTTCAAAAAATATTACTTACCATCCCGGATCTATAAGAAAGGAACTTTATTCGTTGTGTGCCCTTCATAAAGAAAAATTTAAAAAATACGAAATTGATGAAATTGCCAAAAATCGTGGAATGACAGTACTTAGATCCCCACCATATCATTGTGAATTAAACCCGATTGAACTGGTATGGGCACAGATAAAGAGTGAAGTTTCAAGAAAAAATACCACTTTTAAAATTCATGATGTTAAACAGTTGTTTTTGGATGCCGTAAATAATGTAAAACCTGAAAACTGGGAAAAGGCAGTAAATCACACTATTAAAGAAGAGGAAAAAATGTGGAAGCTGGACAATATTACTGATAAAATGATCGAGCCAGTTATTATAAATCTTGGTTCTGAAAGTTCATCTTCTGAATCTGATTTGGATTTGTAACAAGTAGCTGTAAGTTTTATATTAATATTTTTATTCATCTATTTAACATACCTTAGACGGTTTTAAAAACTCTTTTTCTCTTTTGTAATTTTTAAAAATTAAAAAAAATGTGAATTTTTTTAAACCCTTTTTAATGTAGGCCAGTCAGTTCTAATATAGTGTGTGATAAAAGAGGTCACTTTTGTTTACATACACATAACACTTTATAACACTGAAATAATTCATTTATTTTTTACAATTATTCAAAGTAATTTTTCAATTAATCTTGAGCACGCCCATGGAGTGGTCGGAGCTACCAGTTAAAATTATGCTAATTACTCTCTCGTTCATAAAAATAAACTATAACAGAAATACATTTCAAGTTAGTTAATAAGTTTTTTTTATAAACACTTTTTAAAGCTTTATATGTATTTACTATAATTTCTTAAATGTATAAAAATAATATAGTAGCGACTATGTCTAACAGCGATAAAATATTTTAAATATTTTTGACATGTATGTTTTAATAAAAATCTAGTTTTATGTTAAGACTCAGAATCTATTAGGATTGCGGTGGGAATTTGTTGTAAGTGTTAGAAATTATTAAAATTCTCTTCTCAATTACCATATTTTACAAAAATTAAAGGGCAGCCATTATTGAGTACAATGAAACGTAAGTCGGAAAGAGTTAACTGACAATATTTTACTAACTGTTTATGAAATTGATTATTACTTTATGGAAATTTGGATTTGATATTATTTGAGTATTTAATGTTGACAGATACAAATGTGGACCATCCTGGATGGTTTCTGTTTCATTGAGTGAGTTTTTTACGAACTTAATACTTTCTCCTTAGCTCTACATTATGTTATTTATTAATTTCAAAGATTATGACTTCTTTCCCAACAACAAAGATATTTTTTTTACGAATTTAAGATTCAACATTCTAAGCGAACAATAGATGATTGAAGTAATATTGTAATTGTTTCTAGCTATTGAAACGAACTTAATTTGTGTTTAATCTTGTTGCTTTATATATTTTAGTTTATTTCTTCTTCTTCCTCTTCAGCCGTTCTTCATCTTTTTGATGTAGGCCTGTCTCATTTCTCTCCAATTTTCCCTATTTTGGATTAGCTGGTACTAATTCAGTCCCGTTGTTCTTTTTAAGTATATATAATATATATATATATATATATATATATATATATAGTATATATATATACTATATATATATACGCTGATATATACACCTACTGCTCAAAATTAACGCACCAGCTTAAATGTATCCCAAGATTGAAGCTACTTTTCTTCTGAACAGTTGATTGGATTTCGATGATTTTTTTTCTAACAGTATAGATCACACTGTATAACATTTTCTGAGAAATATTACGTTTTTTTTTACCCGTATACCAGGTGTAAAAATAAATTGTGTTTTTTCATCTTAGACATTTTTCATCATGACGCTAAAAGACACTCTGAGATAGCGCGTCCGCTGCTTCAGGGGCCTCCGCGCCAACTGATCCTGCTCAGACCATTTCCGCGCATACTATTCTCGCGCATACTAAGGATATAAAAGGTGTAGGTGTCACCTGGGGGGAACAATTAAGGGTCTAACCACCTTCTGATATCTCCGGGTGCTCTGTAGAGGACTCTGAGATAGCGCGTGAGAGCTCCTCTACTTAAGTCCATTTTCGGGTTATGGACTTGTAAATATTTCGCTGTCTTGCCTTGAAAAAGGCAAGATATTTCTTACATGACAATTTCTTCGTCGAAATAAAACACCAAGTTAAGTTGAAACGATTCTCAGCCACAGAGTATGGAAAATAAATGCAGGAAGCAGAGCCCCGAGAGCACTAAGCTCTCGGAGAGCCCGTGAGGGACTGACCTGGCTGACCTGAAAATCGCCAATATTTATATGCGCTATTCGAGCGATAAATAGGGATTTCCAGATCAAGAGCCAATGGGAAAATTCGAGGCGCGGCGATGCGCATCGAAATGCGTACTAGTCCACAGACTATCGCATTCGATGACATAGGCAGGTTGAGACCTCAGTGCCAGTTGGCAGTTCTCGTATTGAAGTGTAATGATGAAAATGTCACTAAAGTCTGCAAAACAATAAATAAGGGTTACTATGCGATCTTTCAGTTGAAAACTCTATTTAACACCAATCAATTGATAAGTGAGTATTATGCATTGGTTTATTCATAGATGGTCTATAATGTTGTCTTGAGGGGAAACCCTAGAAACTCTTCTAGAGTTTTTATAACTCAAGAGGGAATTCTTAGATTGATATTCAATATTGATAATAGACAATCATGTCGTAAATATTTTATTGAACACAGACTGTTGACTTTTCATGCTTTATATAATATTTATAAGTGTATTATTCACGTCAAAACTAAATTTCAAAATTTTACCCTCGACTCTGACTTTCATAATTACCCGACAAGACACGGGAGGTTGATAAGCGTGTGTAAACACTCCACAACTCTCTTTGAAACTAGCCCTGATTTTGCAGGATCTAAATTTTACAATTGTTTGCCACTTAATATAAGAAATGAAAATAATATTCAAAAATTCAAAAATAAATTAAAAGCATGCGTCCAATTATGCGTTTACAACCTAAATGATTATTTTGACTTAATAAAAGACTACAGGGAATGAGGACCGACGGGTTCAGAGACGCTCTATATCGCATATCTTTTTTTTTATATTAATCTATATTTTATTGATTTTGTTTTATGTAATTGTCCTATATAACTTGTTGATCATGCTTTATGTACTATATGACTTGTCCTATATCACAATGTGATCTGTTGGGATTAATAAAGAATATTCTATTCTATTTCTGGAGAGCAAAATACTGTTACGTCACGAAGGAGAGGAGTAAGCAGATTGAGACCCCGAACTCGAACGAAACCATATCCCTCTTGATAATGGCTCCAAAATGGGTGCCGAAACGTCGAGGTCTTTTAAATTCTCAACGCGGTTCTTCCCGAGAACTTTATTCAAAAAATAATCTTTTGGCATTATAATTTAAATATGACTTTTGGCATATGACCGCCATTGCTGGATCTGACGTAGTCTAATCTAGAGGTCCAAATTAATTTCGATGACTTTTTATATCGGCAATAACGCGGCGAATGTTATTCTCTAATTTGTCAATCGTTTCAGGCTTATCGGCGCAGACTAGCAACCTCACATATCCCCACAAAATAGTCTAGCGGTGTTAAATCTCACGATCTTGAAGGCCAATTCACGGGTACGAAACGTAAAAATATACAGTTATCAGACGATTCTTTCAATAAATCACGAGCTGTGTGACATATTGCACTGTCTTGTTGAAACCACAGCCCCTTTACATCATGGTTGTTCAAACGAGAAATAAAAAAGTCAGTAATCATGGCTCTATAGCGGTCACCATTGTCTGTAACGTTCTGACCAGCATCGTTTTTAAAGAAGTATGGACCAATTCCACCAGCCCTCAAATCACACTAAACAGTTAGTTTTTCTGGATGTAATGGTGTCTCAACATACACTTGAGGATTATCTTCACTCCAAATATGGCAGTTTTGTTTGTTGACATAGCCATATAACCAGAAGTGAGCTTTATCGCTAAACAAAATCCGCTTATAAATATCAATATCAACGGCAATCCCGTTTTCTGCCCATTCATAGAATCTATTGTCGTATCGGAACTAGTAACTATGTGGAATATATATAGTTACTAGTTGTAATCTAAAATTGCACAATATTACGCAACAGTGCGCAATGTTAGTCCGAACGCTGTTTGTTTGGATCTCGTCTTGAAAAAGATGAGATCTGTTGTTTACTCTTGTAGGGCGAAGAAATAAAACAACAATATTTGGTAAAAAAAACTCAGCCACAGAGTCTTTAGAAAATACGCAGAGCCCTTAGAGCAAAGTGCTCTAGGAGCGCCCGTGAAGGGCTAGTGAACTACTGACCCAAGATCCGAAAATGTCCCATATTTAAAAGGTGTTTAACTTTTATATGAGATTTTTGGATCTCTCGTCCAATAAAATTTAATAACAAGTTCCAGAAGGAAGGGCGATGCGCATCAGGGTGCGTATATATTGCACCAGGATGACATTATGTCTTCCTAGATGATCATGTAAGCACGCAAACCAAGATTTTTCTGTAAAATCTTCCATAAAGTGGATGGACATATATCTAACTACTGTGCACGATAAAGGATAGACTGATTAGGATCTTCCTCTATGCTACGCTCTTCATCAGTAACAATAAACTCAAAATAGCCATGTTAGTATCCCACATTCGTAATGGAAAGGCACCATAACAAAAAGATAAGTTAATAGGCTGTTAGTTTTAGGAAATTGTGGATATATTAGGTTAAAGACGAATTGTTTATGTTTCAGTTTACCAAATTATAATAGTTAGAAATATTACGAAAAAAATACAAATAGTAAATTATCTGGAGTTTAAGTATAAATATAGGTATTTTTTTGAAGCACTTTAATTTCTTCTTTAGTAATTTTACATATTTGTTCTGTAAATCTTTCCAAACATCTTTGCCGTGTCTCGATCCCATTAATATTAAAAATCCAACAGGTTTTTCGAATGCACTCGACCATTCACCAAGTTAAAATATACACGCCCTATATAGCCCCAGTTTTTAATTTATTGACCATTACGAACAATGAATAATAAATTTTGTTTTCTACACTTTTGGTCGCTACCTCATTAAAATATAGTGATAATAATTTTAATTAACCAATGATTTTAATTTTAATTATTTAGTTCAAACAACATTACTGTCTGAATTATCAAGCATATTTTGCAGAACTCCGCTGAAACTATCTGACCAAGAAACATATTATAGAAAGTGATGGAGCCGAAGAAAGCTGGACAAAAAGCAAAAAAATGTCAGACTCGATTGGAGAAATTTTTGGCGAAGGAAAGGTAAATAAACGTAAATTGTGCGTAACGTAAACGTAAATAAAGATCAAAGATGTGCGAGTCAGAAGAGGAGCAGAATGTGGAACTGACCATAAACTACTGACAGCAAAAATGGGCATTAATTGGAAATATAACAAGACCCCCTCTACAGAAGAACCGTTGAACATTATAAGAGAAAAACAATACAATATAGAACTACTCCAAGAACAATCAATAAGAGCACCAACAACTTCTAGACCAAAAAACTCTGAGATAGCGCGTATGGCAACATCGACGAAATATACGAGCATATAGAGGCGAGTATAAAGCAAGCAGCATTCGAAGCCCTTGGAGAAAAAGAACATATAACAAATAAACAGCACTATTATGAAATAAATGAACCAACAAAAAGAATAATTAAAGAAAAAAAAGCAACTATACAGAAAATGGCTGACTACAAACAACGATGAAATTTCTAAAGAATATAGAGAAAAAAGATAAAAAGGTGAAAAAACAAATCAGACAACAAAAGAATGAAGAATGGGAAAGAACATGCTTAAATATTAAAACATACATAGGAGGTACAAAAACTTCGGGGTCATGGAAAATACTGAGAGGATTGAAACAAAACTCAAAAGAAAAAAATTACATTGGGATATATACAGGATAAAGTATGGAAGGACTATTACAATGAACTATTAACAGAACAAAGATCACAATTCATTGGAAAAGAAAACAGGCGAAGACGAAGGAGATCCCCATAACAAGAAATAGAAATAACAGATAGGGAAATGAAAATGGCCATAAAAGCAATCAAAAATAAGAAAGCACCGGGACCTGGAGGCATCTCACCTGAGCTTATAAAATACGGATCTAAAAAATTACACAGGATGATACAATGGATATTTCAGAAAGCCATAAATTTAGAACAGCTCCCAAAGGAATGGACGGAGGCATATATGACATCTATATTTAAGAAAGGAGATAGAAAACGATGCGAAAACTACAGAGGAATAAGCGTAATATTATCAATAGGAAGATTATATAGGAAGATACTGCGAGAAAAGATAAAGCAAGTGATAAAAGGCAAAATCGGGGAGGATCAGGCAGGCTTCACGGCAGGAAGATCATGCATAGACCACATATACACACTGGAACAACTGTGGGAAAAGGAAAAAAGCAAAAAATAGAAATATATTTGGCATTTGTGGACCTGAGAAAGGCGTATGACTCTGTACCAAGGTCAGAACTATGGGAGGCAATGAACAAATTAAAAATACAGACGGGACTCATAGAAGCTACAAAAGCTCTGTATAAAGAAAATAAAGTGTCCATTAAAATGGGAACAAGAATCATAGGAGACTTAACCACAACAAAAGGGCTCCTTGCAGGATTGTTCCACATCTCCAACTCTATTCAAAATATACTTAGAGAAAGCCTTGACTTAATTGAAAAGAAAATGTGAAGGCATGGGAGTACCGGTACGGAACGAATACCTATATACGTTAAGCTTTGCAGACGATCAAGTAGTGATGACACAAGACCAAGACGATCTTAGCTACATGATAAAGAAACTACAAAAATATACCAAGGCTGGCCTAGATATTAACCTCGCGAAAACAGAGTACCTATCTACAAGTGAAGAAGACATAGAAGATATACAGATTGATGACAACGTAACAATAAAAAAAAAGGATAAATTGAAATACTTGGGGTTTAAAAGATAGATAAAACATAGATTTATAAAACATTAGTGCGAAGTATTACGACATATTAAAATTGGATCATAAACAACAAAAACAGTAGTAAGGTAGTAGCAATAGAGATGGAGTGCCTGCGAAGATGCTGCAGAGTAACAAGAATGGATAGGACAAGTAATGACGAAACAAAGCAAAGAACATCAATAGAAACAGACATACTAACATATTATAGAACAAAAAAGACTAAAGTGGTATGGACATGTAAGAAGAACTAGCGACAGCAGATGGATAAAGAGAATAACCGAATGGAGCCCCATACGAAGGAGGAAAAGAGGACGACGCCGAAAATCCTGGAGGAACGAAGTAGACGACGCTATGAGTAAGAGAGGCCTAAACGATGGAGAATGGGACAACAGAGAGAGATGAAAACGGTTGAGCGAGGGAAGGCAGTGAATACTGTAGAATCCCTGAATATATATATATATATATATATATATATATATATATATATATATATATATATATATATATTATATAATGATTTCAATATGTTAAAAAGGATACAACTTAAATGGATTTTTATATGAGTTTGTTGTTCATGAATTTCATGAAGCCATCACAATGTGGGTTCGACTCTGAAATAAAAGAGAGAAAAAGATTAGTAAATTGTTAAATAAATTAATTTTGACTTACCTGGTATAGTGTTAATAATTTCTGAATAGTATAGTTGCCTAGTGTATAGGTGAATCGTCTAAACCTTAAAAAGAACAAAAAAAGAAGAATTCTTAAAAAATGACATAAAAACATAGAAATTTTAAAAAAACGTCAGAAAATAAACTGTCAAGCAAGTCTGTGGGAGCTAAATTAATAGGGGTTTTGTTAAATAAGAAATTACAAGGATGTGGAGATGAAAAGAATAAATTGTATTAGCATTGTAATAGAATAAGTTTTATATCTGAACATTTTTTTTATAAATTCCCAAATTAGATGTGATTAAAGTGATTATGAGAAATTAATGTGGATTGACAAATGTGTCAGAACAGGACAGTTTTATGGTTTAAAAAAAATAGAAGACGAAAAGAAAAAGAACGTTGGTTGCTGTTAGCAACGGATAATAGGTTTTTTTGGGGAGGCCGACGAGAATTTTTCGACGAAGGGGAGCCCTGAAACTGTGGAATAGGTCGGGAGTGTTTTTTAACTCGTCTAATTAGAATTTTAGTTTTTCCACAGTTTCCACAGCAGAGATATCCAGAATTTGTTCCAGAGAGTAAGAGAAACAATTTGACTTATAAATTATTATTGGAGTACAGAAATGTCATTTAAATTGAGAAAATTAAAATTCATGAATTAACATAATTGCGATAGGCCTAAAAAAATTGAAAATATTAATGATCATTAAATTAAAAATAGAATAGTACGTACCCTTCCCACAACTTCCGAAGAGAGGATTGATATTCCAGTTTCACCGATTATTTTGCGAGTAGTTAGTTTTCTTTAAATAAATCAGAACTGTTTTAAAAGTGAGGTTGGATAATAATTTTGGGGATCATTTGAAATTTTGATTATATTTGAATGCAAGTTAAAAGTCAGCGGAATAAAGTGTTCATTTTCTTTTTCTTTATAGTTCATTTAAACACTTTATAAAGTTGCAATATTTATTTAGTTTTTAGGTACTTGTAGAGAGTCTCCACATTTTGTAATAAATTTTTATTGTCACGACACTAAACCACATTAAGATTTATACGATTCCTATTTTTGTAAATTTTTAAAGGCAACCCAAGTTGCAGACGAATTTTATTGTTTATATTAAATTTGTACAATATTAATAAATAACGTGCTTCATTTGGGTTAATTTATCAAAAGTCTAAAGTAAATTTTGGTTTAATTTCTTTTTGAACTCTACCAGGAGACTACAGAGTCGACGTCACACAGTGACAGATTGCTTAGAACACATAATTGAGTTAGCTGAGGTATATATTAAATTAAACAACGAACCACATATTTTAAAAATTACAACATTTATTATAAATAAAAATAAAATTAATAAAATACAATTTTTTCAATATATATATATATATATATATATATATATATATATATATATATATATATATATATATATATATATATAGTTCCGAGCGAAACACATGAACAAAACAAGCATTCACTAATTACAGTCCCTGCTTGTAGGAATGGGGTATCCCCAGAAAACAATCTGACACGGTTATAAATCGAATACGTTTAAAAACAAATGAAATAAGAAAGAAGAATAATAAGATAATATCGGCGAATAACCACAAAACTATGAGTAACCAGATCAGGAGATGTGCAGGAAACGTTTTAATAATAATTAAGATAGCTACTGCCGAAATTTCGGATGGAAATCAGGCCTCATATACATTTACTGAAAAGTAAGCAAAAACTTTACCAATATGTAAAGGTAATATTATATTAGGTATTAATTATACAAATGAATGAATAAATTACTCGAAGGAATTTTGCACTTTTTTACGAAACTCATAAAAAGTACTTGTCTATAGATTTTTTCTATAAACTACGATACAATCAGATATAAGTTTATTTCAAAATAAATAATTAATTCCCATTTAAGTTGAAAATTTATTTGTCGAATAATATTCCTAACTTTTGAAGATTGTTTTTATACCCATTAAATCTATACAACATAACGGAGAATAAAAAAAACCATGCACTAAGGAACAAATTAAAATGATATGGGGCCTAATCTTAAAGTGTAATAATGTCTTCCTACTCATTTTAGGAACCAGTTCACTGTGTAGTCGTATCTTGGTCTGGTCTGAGACCACTAACTGACTTAACCATATTTGGAAGTGAATCTCAATTTTCGTCTCGGACTTGCTTAATAAAACACTCATTGATGGTAGATGGAACGTGTAGCGGCACGAGAGACCTGTTATTGACGTTTTTTATAAAACTTTTGTTTGAAGAACATTATAAGATCGACCTGTGGTTTCCAACAAAAAAATTTCATTGAAATAAAAAAATAAGACCCACTGTGTTTATTTTATTATATTGTTTACTATCAACAGTAAATAATAATTGTTTTTAGCGATTACCTAATTTTATGTACTAAATAAAGGTGATTGGATTAGATAGAAAGGGTTACTTTAATTCTGACAGACAAAATATCATCAAAATATTTATTTAAAACACTTTTTCTCGATAATATGTGCTCTTCATAAAAGCTAGCAATTTTTTACATAAAAAATGGTTGTAGTGGCTAGAATCGTCTGGATGAAACCTGGTAGCTATCTGGCTCGAATATTCTGCAGTTGGATAATGAACTCTCATGAACAGATCTTATTGTTCTTAGAAAAACCTCGAAATTGCATTATTATAAACTTAGATTAGTCAACCAAGTAACAGCTCAAAAGTATCACAAGTATATGTATTTACATTATCGTCATTAATAAAACCACGACTATGAGATTTACACAATTATATAGGGTGTTTCAAAAAAAGGTAACCCCGTTTTTAGGGTAGGTAAAAAACTGAAAAATAATTGTGGTTTGCTTAGTAAAAAATTTTTGTAACGCCGTCCGTTTTCAAGATACAGGGCGTTGAAGAAAAAAAAATTTTACGCATTTTTTACGATTTTGCCGAAACTACTGGCAACATTGTAATGAAATTTTATACGAATATGTTTTGGAAGCTGATACATCCCATGCATTTGTTTTTTATATCTGATTCTCATAGAGGCCGCTAGTTACACGGATCGTACTAAGTATTAGTCAATATAACTTTTTTAAGAGTACAATTATTAATCAAAATTTCAAGTAAACTTAAACATCATTCAATTTTACACGAAAAAGGTACTCTTGGTAAAAACTCTATACTGTGTATGGTTTTCGGAATATTTTGATTTGAAAATTATGAAGTAATAATTGATGCTGGTATAAAATAGTTAGTAATTAAACAAAAACTCACAAGAAAATTAAATTAATGACTAAGAACTATTCTTTTTTCTAAAGATTCCATTAACCTTCTAAACGGTAGGGGATCAGCTATGATGTCATTAGATTGACGTTGAATTATTTCTTCCAATTCTTGGCGTAAATTTACCTCTGTAGCATAGACTTTTTCCTTAATTTACGACCAAACTGCGTAGTCCAAAGGGTTTAAAATCGCATGACCGAGGAGGCCAATGAATCGGAGCTTC
Source organism: Diabrotica undecimpunctata (assembly GCF_040954645.1). Lineage (NCBI taxonomy): Eukaryota > Metazoa > Arthropoda > Insecta > Coleoptera > Chrysomelidae > Diabrotica > Diabrotica undecimpunctata. The sequence continues at coordinate 1,732 of NW_027312709.1, read as the reverse complement.
TGTACCTCTACCAATCCATCGATTCGGAAAATGATTACTCAACCAATTACGACACCTTCTATCAAAGTGTGGTGGAGCTATATCGTGCATAAAAAATAAAGATCTTCGCTTGTTTAGCGTTAAATCTTCTAATATCTCGAATAAGGAATTGTTTAAAAAATCAAGATAACATATCACCATTTAAATTTCCAGGTAGAATATGATAACCTATTAATTTGTTACCTAAAGTTGCTGCCCAAACATTAACTTTAAATGAGTGTTGGTAATGTGATACCCTTTTGACTCGTGGATTCTCATCACACCAATAGTGTGCATTATGGGAGTTAAACATACCTTGTCGCGTAAAGGTGGCCTCGTCCGTAAAAAGAATGCATTTTAAAAAATTTGGATTGTGGGCTGTCCCTTTGTTGCAATGTTTCATAAAAATCCACTCTAACCGGTAGATCATCTGGCAAGATCTCTTGGACTTGTCTGTAATGATAAGGATGTAATTGCTGTTCTTTCAGTATCCGCCAAGTACTTGAAGAAGAAGTATTTGTTTGTCTTGCTATATTCCTTACGCTAAATGTTGGATCTTGATCAAGTAAATTTAAAATATTATTTTCTTTATTAATTATTCTTGTTGTTCTTGGTCTACCAGAATTTATTTTATTTGGTCTCACATTCCCGGTTTCTCGACAACGTCGTTCAACGGCTCTAAATGTTTTTTTACTTGGTAAGTTTCTTCTAGGAAACTTTTCTGCATAACGTGTCACAGCTGCACTAGAACATCCTAAACATTCGATTAAGGTACATTTTGATTTGATTTTACAAATAACAAGGTTTCAAAACTCTAATTATTGTTGATTTATCGTCATAACAATCAATAAATGTCAGATTTCCATATCACACTTGGAGAAAATAGAGGTTTACCTATTAGAACTTTATCATTACTACCAGCATCAATTATTACTTCATAATTTTCAAATCAAAATATTCCGAAAACGATACACAGTATCGAGTTTTACCAAGAGTACCTTTTTCGTGTAAAATTGAATGATGTTTAAGTTTACTTGAAATTTTGATTAATAATTGCGCTCTTAAAAAAGTTATATTGACTAATACTTAGTACGATCCGTGTAACTAGCGCCCTCTATGAGAATCAGATATAAAAACAAATTCATGGGATGTATCAGCTTCCAAAACATATTCGTGTAAAATTTCATTACAATGTTGCCAGTAGTTTCGGCAAAATCGTAAAAAATGCGTAAATTTTTTTTTCTTCAACGCCCTGTATCTTGAAAACGGATGGCGTTACAAAAATTTTTTACTAAGCAAACCCCAATTATTTTTCAGTTTTATACCTACCCTAGAGACGGGGTTACCTTTTTTTGAAACACCCTGTATGTGCTAAAACCGAGTCACCCAGATGACGAAGTGGAAAAAGTTTACAAAGGGATTTCAAGAAGCATATCGGAAAGTAATTAGAAGTAGAGACGGAAATATTCTTTATTAAGTGTTTTGGGAAAGTGAATTGTTGAAGAATATTTAAATTATGTTTTCTTAAACTTTAGTTTTTTTTTTAAAGAAAACTAAATGCATGATCATGACTAAATCTGCACATGCAAATATCCAATTGACTATTGAAGATACTGCGATTGAGAGTGTTAATAACTATAAATACTTTGGAACATGGATAACATCAAATGTAGACCAAACCAAAGAAATTAAGACACACCTCTGAGATAGCGCG
>NW_027312708.1:0-26676 GCF_040954645.1 Diabrotica undecimpunctata | reverse complement strand
CGCGCTATCTCAGAGTTCCAGTTTTTTTTTAAGGTTGTTATATCATTTTCTATTTGTTCTAAGTATCTCAGCTTCGGTCTTCCTCTTGTTCTTTTTCCTACTGGCATCTGTTTGAATATTTTGTTTGGTATTTCGCCTTCTTCCATTCTTTCTACCAGTGGCGCACCCAGGGGGGGTTTTGGAAGTTAAAAACCCCGACCACGACCCTATTCTGACACTGTTACTCGCACATGTTAAGGACTCAAAATGGAGGCAACATCATAAAAAAATTTCGGTCACCAACCAAACCCCCCCCCCCTCCAGAGGCAAATTCTAGGTGCGGTACTGCTTTCTACATGTCGTATCCAACACAGCTGCCCTATTTTGTTCTGGTATACCTTGTATAGTTCAGAGTTGTATCTCCTTCGCTTGGTATCTGAGAATACAACATTGAGGGGGTAAAAAACTTTATATACTTGGGATCCTTAGTCACGTCTGATAATAACGTTGCGGAGGAAGTGAAGAGGCGAATATTTATTACAAATAAATGTTACCATGGCTTAATTAGGCAACTAAGATCAGATAACGTCGCAAGAAAAACAAAATGCCAAATATATAAAACACTAATAAGACCGGTACTCACATACGGCTCAGAAACCTGGACACTCACTAAAAGAAAGGAAACGTTGTTAGCCACCTTCGAAAGAAAAATCTTGCGACACATATATAAGGACACAAAAGAAAACGCAAAATATAAATTTACCCTCTCTATATATATATATATATATATTAGTATGATCCGAAATTGTATGTAGAGAAAAATGTATAGAGAAAAAGAAGAAGAAGACAAACAATTTATAAAATTATGTTATAGTTATATTCTAGATATACGGTTTTAATTTTATAGTGTTGGTAAAGTGCTAAAATAGAGACTTTGTAAATTTTAGATTTATGTTTGAACTGTGACTTTCTAAATTATGGAAATCAATAGATTTAAGAATAGTTTGTAAATAAATAGGTTGCAATGAAAAATGATATCTACCTGCCGTTTTCAGGGATTCATTTCTGTTATATCAAAAGCGGTCATTAAAGATGAAGGAGAAAGTAGAAAGTTTTTGTCTTGTATGATTTGTACACAATTAGGGGAATTTGAAATTAGTTGAGTTTTTAGAATTTGGAGAGTTTTGGAATTTGGTTGAATGCAAAGATTTTGATCGGTTATAAGAAATTATGGAAGAGATAGACAGACGGGAATGAGATTGAAAAAGCAAGGAGGATCAGCTGCTGTTGGACTTGAAACGAGTGAAGAAAATATCAAAAGGAGTGTGCCGAAAGAAAATCATGGGAAATAGCTGTATAATTATATATATATATATATATATATATATATATATATATATATATATATATTTTTAGCCCTTTTTCTATCCGAATTGTCGAATAAAGGCCTCTCCCATTTCTCGCCATTCATCCCTGTTGTCTGCTAGGCGTTTCCACATTGGTCCTGCGACTCTTTTGATACCGTCGCTCCAGCGCATTTGAGGTCTTCCTCTTGGTCTCTTCGCATCGTACGGTCGCCAGTTTCCGACTTCTTTGTTCCATCTACCATCTTCGAGACGTTCGTTGTGTCCAGCCCATTTCCATTTTAATTTAGCTGCTTGTTTCGCGGCGTCCTTTATTTTTGTTTTGTTCCGGATTGCTTCGTTCGTTTGCCGATCTATTAGTGAGATACCAAGCATCTGTCGTTCCATGGCTCGCTGAGTTTTTCGAATCTTGTCCATGTTCTTTTTTGTGAATGTCTAGGTTTGAGCTCCGTAAGTGAGAACGGGAAGGATACAAGAATCGAACACTTTGGTTCGAAGGTTTTGGGGTATCTTTTTGTCTTTCAGTATGTATGAGAGTTTTCCAAATGCGGCCCATCCCATTCTTACTCGTCTGCTTATTTCGGTAGTTTGGTTTTCTTAAATAATTATATACCATGGTACATTTACCATTTACAATTAAGTTGTTGTGGAAATATACCTGGACGAAGCTGCCAAGTAACCAATGTCTCTATCTGCATATTTGTATATATACTAGTTGATATTATTATATCCGTATTTGCAATAACACAAAATAACAGATAATGGGGATAGATATTTCAGAGACTTGAAGAGTGTTTTCTCTCTGCGGGAATAATTATTTGATAGCAAATTATAATAGATCATTTTTAAAACCATATAAAACATTTTCACAATAAAAACACTTACGAGCAGCCCTCTCCCTAGCATTATGAATCGACAGGAACTGGGATCGGCCACGTGACCGGAACATCCCGAGACGCGTGGCGAACCGGAACAGAAAGTCATATCTCGACGACGTCGTCGTCGGGGTCTCGCGAGAATCCATCACGATACGCCGTTTTGAATTAGATGACTCACATTCTCCTCAATTAAGTGAAAGACATTTGATAATGTCGAATAATGCTATTTATGCCCCTCGAGTTTGTGCAGCTGCATCGGTGTAGTGGTTACTTGGGCCCTTTATAGAGTCGTAGCAGTTTCCGGGATCCGGGAGCTACTAAATGTATGAATCTATATACAAATTATATTAAATCTTACTGGTAGCAAAAGAGTCAACTGTCACGATTTTTTGTGTCTTGTACCTTGCGCTCCCACCAAAATTTAGAATGTTACATTTATGTTTTGCAAATTATGCTCTAATACCAATTGTTCAGCTCGTGGCTTTAAATTAGTCTTCAATCTTTACGTTCAACAACTTGCTATCTATTTCTCCCTTTAGTAACCAGATTGATAACTCTAAAACTCCCTCTTCTAGGTAGAAAGATGGAAAATCTATCAAATTTTTTTTTACGGTAATCCATAATGCAGAATAAGAAAAAGGTATAAGCTTTCTGAGAATAATATAAGGACAAACGACTGTTAATTTTCCTTTTGGAAAAGAATTTCTATCAAATGCACAGCTTCTTTAAAAAGAAGAAATACAGAAATGACATGGGACATGGGAAAGCCCTGATGGATTAACTTCATTAAATTTAATAAACAAATTTGTTAAATAAGCATTGTTTTGTTTCTAATCTAATCTAAATAATATAATTAGTTTTCTTTTAAATAGGGATCATTAGTATTCAAAAACCCTTCTTCTTCTTGCAGTACCGTCTCCTATCGGAGGTTGCCATCCACCACAGCAATCTTCACTTTGTTGGCTGCAGCTCTGAACAACTGTATTGAACTGCACCCATACCACTCCCTTAAATTTCGCAACCAGGAAATCCTCCTACATCCCACATTTCTCTTTCCCGAGATTTTTCCTTGGATTATGAGTCTAAGCAGAGAGTACTTTTCTCCTCTAATTATGTGGCCCAGATATTCCAGTTTTTTCGTTTGTATGGTTTTTATGACTTCACATTCCTTCCCCATCTTCAGCAGAACATCTTGATTTGTTACTCTTTCTGTCCATGGTATTTTCCACATTCTCCTGTAACACCACATCTCGAATGCCCCAATGTTTTTGATGTTTATCTTTTTCAGTGTCCAGGCTTCCATGCCGTACAGCAGAACGGAGAAAACATAGCACCTTAACAAAAACCTTTCCAGAAGTTAATAAAATCTTGTCAAACAATATTTTTTGTGGGGAGCCATTGAACTTCGGTGTGGAGGAGTAATGTATGAAAGTCTTTGTCATTTTCTCCAATTGAGGAGTTTCATGTAATCTGTCGTTGAGATGTTTGGCTAATGTTGAATAACACAATGAATTAAAAACACTTCGGATATATTTGGCAAGTGCTAATTTATAATAGTATAATCCTAGCAAACCATCATTGTCCCTTTTTAAAATTAAAGCAAACGTGTGGTCCACCGTACTTCTTTCCTGTTTTTTTTCAGAATACCTAGAAAAAGTATTGTCCAAAACAATGAAAGTCGTGAGATACATATAACATGATAACTGTTACTCACACTGCAACAAAAATGACTGAACTGAGTCCAGATGAAGCAGCACTTAGGAAATTGGGAAGAGGAACTGTTCTTGGCCCAGATTTAGAAAAATGTTTGGTGGACTATATCCTTCAGATGGAAGCGAAATTCTATGGTTTAACGAGGACTGATATCAAATGAATGACATTTAATCTGGCTGAATCAAATGGTTTAAATCAGCCCTTTATGCAGTTAAAAATAGCTGGTAGAGGTTGGCTATTTGTTCTTGGCGCGTCATAAAAATACATTGGCTTTAAGGAGGCCCACTGGAACGTCTTTTGGACGGGCAGCTAGCTTTAACAAAGAGAACGTTCAAATATTTTTTAATTATCTGAAAAAAGCATATGACGCATAAACCATTGTGTAAAATAAAATTGCAGAAGTAGTGGGGGGCAAAGGAAAGAGACAAATCGTATCGCTAATTTCTGAGTCATGTATGAGTGTTAGAGGGACTTTTATCCCACCTATCTAAATATTTTCAAAAAAGAATATGAATTTACAACTCATGAAGGTACTCCTCCTGAATCATATCAGCCGTACGCCCTAGTGGTTGGGTGCAGTGTAATTTATTTACACGGTAATTTAAACACTTTATAGATATCATTAAATCTTCTAAAGAGTTTCCAGTACTTCTTATATTGAATGGGAACTACAGCCATACTCGTAATTTAGATGTGGTCAATCTAGCAAGGGACAATAACTTGGCAAAGCATACCTTAAAAGTTCGACCTTAAAAGCCTACAATTATAGAGGTATAAATCTATTGAACACCGCACTTAAGCTTACAACAAAAGTTCTAACCAACAAAATCAATAAAATAACAACTTTATCAGATGAACAACAAGGATTCAGATCCAGAAAATCCTGCGTAGACGCCGTATTTTTACTAAGACCATCGAGTATAATAAACCAGCATATATATGTTTTATAGACCTGACAAAGGCTTTCGATCGCATCCAAGTCGAAGACGTCTTACACCTACTGTATAAAAGAAACATACCAATCAATATTATACAAACCATTGAAAACATCTATTTCCATAATCGAATACAGGCAAAGATAAATGGAAAACTAACACACTGTATACCAGTACAAAGCTAAGTCAGACAGGGTGACTCGTTAAGCCCACTTCTCTTTAATATAATAATGGACGAAATAATACAAACAGTACGTAAAGGCCATGGTTACAGAATGAGGAACCAAAAAAACCAAATGTATGACAACATCTAAATAATCACTACGATGTAAAATCGAAATTGATGGAAAAATAATAAAGCAGGAAGCAAGGTTTAGATATCTGGGAATAGACAAAAGTAGTTACGCAGATGTTGAAGAAGAAGTACGACAACAAAGCTTAAAAGCAAGTAAAGCGGCGGGATCTCTTAATGACACAATCTGGAAGAATTGGATAATTTAAACAATTTAGGAGGCTAATATTGAAGAAGAAAGAGGTTTTAAAGCCTACATACAAGAAGGAAGATGAAGAAGAATACCCTAAAAGTCAAACTGGAAAAATTGCTGCAAATGGATTCCGCGCCACTGGAATTTATCCATTGAATAAGACTGTGTTCTCATATGCAGACTTTATTGCAGCAGAAATTGAGAGTAACAACCAACGCCATGGAGAACTACAAGCTACTGAATCTGCTGTCCAACCACAAACACCAGAAGGCAGCAACATCAGTGAACAAGATTCTTCTGGTTTGCAGAAGTTTGTAAGTCTATTTGAAATATCGCCAGTGTCATGGATCAGGAAAAAATCTACAAATCGTGGTAGAAAATCATCGAAATTACCGGTAATAACTTCGTCACCTTACAAGGAAGCATTATACAAGCAAAACAGTAAACGTAAATTAAACATACAAGCAGTAAAACCACACGTTAAGAGCCCACAATGGAGGTGACTAAGATAAAAATTGACTAAAATAAATGGAAACCGAAAGTTCTTTTGACAACGATAGTGAGCAGGAATTTTAACCAGCTGATGAAGATATGGATTTGGAAGAGGTTCCCGGTGGTAACGGAGCCGGAAAATATGTAGGTAAATTATATTTTCTGTGATGGAAAATTGGATTCAGTGCTTTATGTGCAACTTGTGGGCACATTATAGATTGTTCGGGTGCCGAAAAAAAGGATTATGTATGAGAATATTTTACTTAAAAAATTATGAAATGAAAATAAAAATATTTTTACTGGTGGACCATATTTATATCACCTTTCCATTTCTTAGTTAAATGACACCGTGAGTGTTTTTATGACATTACAGAAAACGATATAATATTAGGTAAAAAAAACAGGTTAGCAGAAAAGAGCAAAACAATTCTATTTGTCAATTATGTAATTTAAACTTTTTGAATCAAAAAATAGTCAAGATATCAGCAATAAACAAAATGGTAGCCTATATTTGTACCTTCTCCTCTAATATTCCACTAGGATAGGAAGTGGCATCGAAGAACCACAGGCCATTTGCCTAAATAAAAATAGAAGAAAAATATATTTTTGTATTTTATTTGTACTTGTATTTTGTATATGTATTACATACAGGTAATAAAGTAACCTACACCGCTACCTATTATTGTGTTACAATTATTTTTTAAATCTTGACGAACTACTTTTTGAAAATTCTTTTCCCATGACTTCACGCCGTATGATCCACATCATAATATTTAACTACCTTAAAATAGACCATTTCTGAATGACTAGGCGAAAATAGCACTCCTAAAGTCACGCACGAACTCCAAAAATCACAACTCGAGTCGAACCCCAAACAAAAACCGGACCACGCCGTAAAGAATTCTTCAAATTTAACAGTCGGTTTGGAAAAATGTCTAATTGGCTATTCATTTCTCATAATAACAACATTTCGGTAGGTATAGTAGAGAAAACACTTGTAGCGTTGGAAGGTAATGGTTTAAACACCTGTATTGGTTCGGGAGGATAGATTTTATAGTCGGGTGGCTTGTTTTGCCAAAAGCGATTTATCTTTTGAAGGACCAAATGATTTTTCAAGTTATCAATTTCTTTTCAAATATATACGCACATGCATGAAAATACGAGAAAGAGATGGCCCAAAACAGAATTCAGAAATGAGCGATTTTTCTGAGTCTTCAAATGAAAATATAAAAGAAACGAGAAGGGAGGCGTTTATCTTGCGGCTATATTTTTATACTCCTGTTTGACACCTCCCTTTATCATAACAGTTTCGCTCAGTCGGTCCTTAGGTCGGTAGTTAAGTAGTTTTTATTGTTGTTAAATTTGGGCTACCGGTTTGAAGGCTTACAATATAGGTATGCCCTGCCGGGACATTGAAACTGTAGCCCAAATGTAACAAGAATAAAAGCTACTTAAGATTGTGAGTATTGTCTTTCTTCCTAGATATTAGTTTATTGACTCGCATTGCAACCTTTTGCTGTATAGGTTATTGTGAATAACTGTACTTCGTTTACATCCTTATCATTGTCAACTTAACCCTAAAGAGCTAATATGAGCACAAGTAAAGGGTGACGTAGCGAGAAACAACAGTACATTCAAATTAGTTGATGTGAAAAGACTTTTACAGGAGGCTTTATCGAAAATCACTGCAGACAATTGGAAACGATGTATACAGTATGCAATAAAGGAGGAAGAGGACTTACGGAACTTAGATGTCTTAGTTGACGAATGCTTATTGGAACCAATTATCAGTGAACCAAACAACACAACTTCAGATTCAAGTAATCATGATAAAGACGATATGATATAATAACTGAACTGTGATATTTATTTATTCGTACTTAATTAAGGTAACAGTGATTAAAAAAGAGCTATCTTGGCTCCTAATAGTTGTAGGACCTTATTTTATAAAAGTTGTGTTTGTTAACCAGCTTTTCAAATAATTTTTAGTCATTTAATTTAAACTAAGCGCTACGGGGTATTGTAAATGTTATTTTTTTTTTATTTAAAACACTTATACCACATCAACCACGCAGGGTTAATAGTGGGGTGAAAAACGCAATAGTTTTAATACAATTATGTATACTGTATCCAGAAATTTAGTGGCTCATTATAAAAGTTATTTTAATAACAGCTGTAAAACTGAATAATCCCTTGTAAATACTCTATTGTTGTATAATTATCACAGCTACCAAAACTGCCAGGACCGGCATAATAGCCAAGCATAGCACAACTGTATATATTAAAAAATGTAGGTATGTAGGTATATATAATCAGATCAAATATTATCATTCAAATATAATGTCAAAAAACTCTTTTTATAAACATACAAATTTCCCATAATTATTGTTATTAATCATTAAAGTCTCAACGAAGAAAATGTTTTGTGTGTGTTTTGTGTTTTATTGGCACTAGTTTTCACACTGGCCAGTCAATTTCATAATGGATTTTTTAGACTATCACTTATCACTAACTCAGGGTAGTACTGTGTAGTGTCTGTGTTAAGTAAATATCTTGTTACTTAAGTAAAGTCGACTTCATTGTCTTTACAAAGAGACGCTAATTATATCTGAACGTCTAAGGTCCCTTCGGTGAGTACCGATTTACTCGTTTTAAAAGGTTCATATTTATTCATGTTGGCTTGTTATGTTTAAGTTTTCCGTTTCATGTCTGAAAAAGTTGGCAAAAAATGGGAAATATTCTTTATTAATAATTTTACGAAAAAAAATTATTCTTCATTAAATGTTATGCATCACATAGAAATCATTAACAGATAATCTTATAAAATATTAAGTGGTAGATAGGAAAAATCAAAATTATTAATTAATACTGAAGAGGAAAGTGATTTTAAATTTAGATATGCAAGAAAATGTAATTTTAAAATGTTTGTAGCTATTAAAAATTATATCCAAGTTTAGATTCATGGCCTTCTAATAATTAAATAATACATTTAAAGTAAAAAGTAAATAAAAAAATAAAATGAGAAATCAAACTATTTCTACTTAGCGAAACCGAATTCAAATCTTAACCACTGTGTGGTTTCGGTTTCGATAAGTAGAAATCGTTTGATTTCTCTTTTTGTTTTTAGATGGCGTAGTTACGTCCGTATATAGTTATTTTAATAACTATTGTCTAGGACGGGAGAGATTTTTGTTTTGGTTCAGAGCAGTAACTATAACGTTCTGAAGAGACTTAAGGAGGTCGAAATACGTATCAGCGGTTGTTGCTGCACTGTATCAAAACAAAAATCTAATACCGTCATTCTGTTTTGAAATAAAAAAATACTTTTGCATTTGTTGATTTTGTATATTGAATAAGGTAAATTAGAAATAAAATTAAAAATTAATGCACCTACTGATACATCATTAAAAGGCCATGAATCTAAATTTAAAAATAATTTTTAAATCCTACAACCAAATTAAAATAACATTTTATGCTGCATCTAAATTTAAAAGCACTTCACTTTTAAGCATAAATCAATATTTTTGATTTTCGGCGTATACCACTTAAACTTTTATAAATTTGATTATTGATTATTGATTTCTATGAAATGCAGAAATGTTTATGAAGAATAGTTTTTTTCATGAAATTAATAATAAAGAAATATCCCATTTGTTGCCAACTTTTTCAGACATACTTTATACCTTACTAACAATTAAAACACTTCTTTCCTTACATGAAGTATAAAATATAATCATATTTAGCTATATGTATATATCTACATTAATTCATTTTAATTTTCACTTCACCATTTTATTATTTCACTTGCAATTTTTTTAACAAAACAAAAATTGTTTATGACTTTCAAAATTTGGATATATTTAATAAAGAATCGAGACAGAAAATATAATAATTAATTAATTCTAATACTCCATCAGATTATGTATTTTTCCCTTAATTATCTAGATATTTATTTAAATTAAATATGTAATGTAAATGACAAATAAAATATAAAATTCGTTAAGCCGGCCCCTTTTTACTATTTACCTGAAGAGGCAAATCTCTTTACAGTTTCGACTTTATCAGCGGGATACTTTTAAATTCTGCATAAGTCAGTTCTTATAATTATGAATGAAGTATACATTAAATAGTATAATATAATTTTATATCTCTTAAATAATTTAATACATTTAAATTTTTATCTCTCAGGATGGATTTGAGGTCGTCTGAAATTCCATCTTTGATTTTGGAAACATGGGCAGTCAAGCAGGAAGTGTTTCACGGTCAATGAAGTGGAACAGTTATTGAAAATTAGTTTTGGATCTTTACTCATTAAAAATTTGTGTGTGACAACAATATGACCAATTCTTAAACGCTTTATAATTACTTAATCTCGTCTACTTGTGGGGTTATTCAAAGAGCTGTTCCCTTTGGGCATATTGGGTTTAATTTGGTTGTTGAATTTTCACAGTAATTTTGTCAAATGCTGTTACAATGAACTTTAATCAGATGTTTCATGTTACTATAAGGATATTTTGTAATTTTTGTAGTATCTTCAAGTTGATACCAGTGTGCGATGGTACCCAAATGAAAGCTGTGTCCTTTCCCATGGAATGAAGTATTTCTAATTCATTTTTTATTGCATATATAATGATAATGATGACGCACTTCATCGTGTTACTTGTTTTGAAAAAAGTTAAGGCTTTTAATATAGCTGTGGTCTCGCCTGTAAGTATACTACAATTTGTAGGTAAGTGTATGCAGTAGGAGTTTTCTTTATCAGAATAGTAAGCAGCAGCATGTCCATCTCGGGTTTTAGAGGCGTCCGTAAAGATTTGTAAGTAGTTGGGGTAACGGAAAATGATTTCTGCAAAAAGATATTTAATTATTGAGAAGTTTGTATTTGATTTCGGGGACTTTCTTAGTGTTAGGTCAATGGTCAGTAAGCGGCTTGTCCATGGAAGAGAGTTTGCCTTTGTATATAGCAATAGACTAAGTTGATCCATGTTAAAATTTGTGACTTTTATTCTTTCTATGACCATAGCCGTTATGATATCCAACCTCCGATAGGAGATGGAACTTTAAGAAGAAGATTCTTTCTATTAGAGGAATACAGTTTGTTGTCTTTTTAAAAGAGCCAGGGTGGAAAATTGAGAGAAAAGAGGATGTTGTTTATGAATTGAAATTTTGGCAATGTAGTTTAGTGATAATTGTTGTCGCCTTATGTTTAGAGGTGATTCTTTAGCTAGAACTTGTAGACTACTACTGGTACTAGTTCTAAATGCACCAAGTGCCAATCTCAAAGCTGTAGATTGAATATGCTTAAGCTTTTTTAAGGTAGTTTTGCTTGCGGTGTTATATCAAATGTAACCATAATCTATTTTACTCCTAATAAGTGATTTATATAAGTTTATTAATATTTTAGTATCTGCGCCCCAAAGTTTATTAGACAGAATTTTGAGTATATTTAACCTAGATTGACAGGAATGTTGTAGTTTGTTGATATGCAAGTTCCAATTTAAGGTTCTGGTAAAAGTTAAACCTAGATAATTAACTTCTTCTGAGTGTTTTAATGATAAATTATTTAAAGTAAGGTCAGTTGAATACCGAGGTCTGTTTATATATAAAATTATGTATTGTGTTTTTTCTGTAGAGAAGTTAAACCCAGTTTTTAACATCCAATTTTCAAGCCAGTTAAAAAATTTTGTAAAATTTTAGTTGCCGATTCTATATTGTTTGATGTAGTATAAACGACGATGTCGTCTGCAAAAATACTAGCTTTAATAGGTGCTCTAATTTCATGAACAACACTATTGATAGCAATTACGAATAATGTTGGACTTATTATGGAACCTTGAGGGATTCCATTATCTAATGTTCTTGTTTAGCTTTTAAGTCCATTTATCCTAATTTCTATTGATTGATTATTTAAGAAATTGTTTACAAATCCTAGTATGTTACCTTTAATCCCGTTATCGCTGCGATTTTTCAAAATGCAGTGTCTTTCAGTTCTCTCAAAAGCTTGGCTTATATCAAAAAAATTGCAATCAGTTTTTGGGTGTTTGTAAAAGCTTCATTAATTGAGGTTTGTAAAGTAACATGGTTATCTGAAGCCACTTTGATAAGGGAAAAGGAGATTATTATTTTCCAAGTGCCCCACTAGACGAAGGTTTAAAATTTTTTCCAAGATTTTACATATACTACAGGTAAGCGAGATGGGATAAATGTTATTGTAAAGCTTAAAAAGTGCTATTTATTATTAAATCAGTTTGTGTACATAAATTTAAATTTTTTTTTCACATTTTTTTCCAAAGTTTATTAGTATAATCATTCTGTATGTAACAACCAAGTAACGGAGGTATACAGGATCTGACTTGAACTAACGAGAAAAAGAGGAAGAAGCCTTTTCTGTCATAACAGTATCAAATATCTAGCAAAGAATTTCAAAATTCTCTAAAATTTTTTTGTTTCAAATATTGCAGTAAGCTTACTAAAAGAAAAATGTGGGTTTAACATAATCTGTTTAGGTATAAAATATCATTAAGAAGAACCACTGACAATTATTTAAGTTAAGATTTACATTTCTGGCTTTTTAAACATTTAAACATAGCATGCAGAATTAGTTTTGTATGAACAGCGACAAAAAGCAATATTGAGTGCAATAAAAATGTTATAACCATCTAATTCTACTTCTCTGTGAAAGAGGCAACCATATAGACTTTTGAAAGAACGAAATCAAGAAATTATTACAGATGCACGTAAAACGTCAACAGGAAAAAATACCAACATATAGACGATATTGTAAAACAAACAGTTCGAATGAAAGTGCATTCATTTTATTTTCAAAATAAGGTACCTATTTTGGACAATTATATATAATCGAATATAGATTTTTATCGATAATAAAAATATTATTGCAACATTAATTTGTAAAGATATGTTCATGTGAAAGATGTGTTCATCTTTCATTTGCGTTTATTGATAGAGGAATACTTCCAGAAAGAGCATTTTACGACCGAAACGGCGGGTACTATACAGGTGAGCCGTACTCCCGGCGCCACCCCCCACAGCGAATCACAATGGTGCACCGGAGGATCGCCAGACAGGGTATTCTTCTCCGTTTCTGACCCATCTTCATTCTGCGTACCTCTTTGACGCGCTAATCGTGCAGGTGCAACAGTCGCCATTGAGGTACTGCCAAGGTAAGATTTTTCTCCTTTTATTGACGGATTCACGTATTTTTGTGAACACAAACAGGATGTTGCTAAAAGGTATTTTTGTGTAGCTTTTTATTAGATTGTCGATGGTTTATGACGTGTATTGTGATATTCTTGTTGACGTTTACGTGAAACAGATAATGTATACTAAATCGGTGGCACCGAGAGAGTACTAATTTCGAGAACGGAAGGTTTTTGTATGGAAACGTAGACTTCCCTGGAATTTTTTTAGTTACGCTGACAAGTAATATGTGTTTGAATAGTAAACAATAACGAAATAATGTTTGGTACAACGGTCAACGGTACTGTACTAAAAAGAGTATACTTATTCTATTTCCATTATTAAATGTTAATTATTTTATTTGGGGGAGGCAAAGAAAAGATCGGAAAACTTACCGAAAGAAAATATCCATTAATGAAGCGAGGAGGGCCAAGCTGCTATCGCTTTGTTGAATTAAATGGCCAAATATAACCTTCTAGGCCTCCGTTTTTAGCATTTCTTGTCTTTTTTTCTTAGTTTCGTAACCTAATATAACCATAACCTGTAAATTGTAAACTTCTAATATTTCTCGTTTCCTACTTCCATATTTCTTTTCTATTTCCCTTGTTTCTTTTTTGTTGTTTTCTATTTTGCATTTCACTTTCCTATCCGTTATTATTTATTGTAATCATTTCTTTATCCATTTCCATGTTCGTTACTTTATATTCCAATCTATAATTTACTCTTAGTTTTTTGTTTTTTCTAGTTTTCCTTCGTTCCTGTTCCATTCTTTCTTTCCTACAGTAAGTTTGTTAAACCCAATTTTCACTAAATTCTCTTTTATTTTTTCCTCCTTTGCCCTTTGTCTTATTTCTTTCTGCATTTCTCTTTCTGCTGCAGTTAGTCGTGATTTATTTATATGCGTTACTGCGTTGGTCCCTAATTTTTTGCAGTTTGGATTTATTTTGCGTGATTTTTCTTTGTCTTTAGCATTATCTAACTCCAGCTTATACACTGTTTCTCCTATATTTCTCACTGCTTTTACCTGAACTTTCTCTGTGAGAAAATTGGTTATAGTACTTTTCAATATATTTTGAATCTGCTGTGTGTATTTGGAGGCCGGTTACTACCACGTTTTTCTATTTTCTTCACATTCACTTCAAGCTGTTTACGTCTTGTTTTATTATCTCGTTCTCTTTTTTTACTCTTTCATATTTGCCTTTTGCCAGAGTAAGACTCAAAGATGTAATCCATCTTCTATATAATAGAGAAGTTCCCCTAAATATTATAAAAACTATCGAAAACATCCACTAAAACAATAAAATGCAAGTCAGAATAGATCGACAACTTACAGAACCTATAGAAATAGGCAATGGAATAAGACAAGGGGACTCATTGAGCCCCATGCTCTTCAATTTAATCGTGGATGAAATCATCAAAAGCGTTAACAAAGGAATAGGACACAGAATGGAAATAAAGAAATAAAAATACTCTGTTATGCAAACGACGCAATATTTATAGCCCTAGACGACTGGTCCAGAGATTTAACATAAGAGCAAAAGAATTTAATATCACAATCTCATCTCAGAAAACTAAAACAATAGTAGTCAGCAAAGAGCCAACCAAATGTAAAATAGAAATTGATGGTATCAGTATTGAACAAGCAATGGAAATAAAATACCAGGTAATTACACTGTCTATGGAGACCTGGACAAAGAAGTAGGAGATCAAGTACAAAAAGCAAATAGACTGGCAGGATGCCTTAATAACACTATATGGCGAAACATACATATTAAAACTGAGATGAAGTCAAGAATTTATAAAGCCAATTTAAGACCAATAATAACATATGCCTCAGAAGCAAGACCCGACACAGCCACAACACAAAGGCTACTGGAAACAACAGAGATGAGAGTACTGAGAAGAATTATAGCAAATACGCTGAGAGATCGAAAGAGAAGTGAAGACATTAGAAGAAAATGTAACGTAAAATGTATAAATGACTGGACACCAAATAAAAAAAAGAATGGAACAACCACATAAGCAAAATGGAGAAGACCCGTGTCGTCAAAATAGCAAGAGATAAGTCACCAATCGGCAGAAAAAGTATCGGACGACCGCGCAAAAGATGGAGTGATAACTTCCATAGAGGTATTGTAGTATTTGAAATTTATTGGAATCCCCTCGTATATGTGTTAATTGAAATCCCCTTATATATGCATTATAATAACGAAGAATTTTTTCAATGTTTCTTAGTTCGTATCCTTCAATTTAAAACCCAGATAATCTTTCGTTCTTTTTAGGTCGCCGCCGTCGATAATAAATCGTTTTATTGTTTATTTATGTCACAGGCGCAAATTCTTCGATATTTCTTTGTTCAAACCGCCCGATATTGAGTTTTCAAATTAATCTACGTCTTAATTTTCGTTGTGTTTTGTTTATTTTAGCGTTTTGCTTATTCTAGTTTATGCCATCAATTTTTTAAGATAATTTCGTCACTTTCGTTGGAGCCGCGGTGAAGAGCGGTGATCTCCAATCTCCAGCGTCATGTCCAAATTCAATTTGAATTTGTAGTTTTCTGTTTTTGTCCCTTTTCAGGGAAATCTTCGTCTTACGTAATGGAAATCAATTTTAGTAGCAGTGAAAAGTAGTTTTGTGGCAGTTAATGCTTCAATTACTGTTTTGAGTGAGGATTGGAAGAATCGTCGTTTCCATCCTCGTTTTGTTTCTCCCTGTTTGTCATCCAAGGCTTTCTGGCAGTTTGGAGATGGATTTGTTCGTCTGTTCGTTACGAAGAGAGTGGAGTCCAGGTCTACCCCCAGTTAGTTGCAGTTATGGTTCCTGAACATTCAAATTGTGATTTGGTGAATTAAGGTAACTTTTGTTTCAAACTTTAAAGTAAAGACAGACATTTTTTTTTAAATAATTTGTTTTCATACAGGATAAAAAAATTGTAATATTTAAAGTAGTAAATTTTATGGTTTGACTTTAGCTGTCATTTTATTTGATTAGTTTTGGAATCCTGGAACTCCTGGAAATTGTAAACAGATGACACATGTAAGTTTTTTTTTGTATTTTTGTATTTTGCAGCTATTATTATATTTTTGTATTGACTTTTTTTGAGCATTTTTGTGTTCTCGATGTTTTGTAACTGTTTGTGGTGACACAAAAATAAATGTTAAATTTTGTTTTTCAACATTTTGTTTATTTTTTTACTAACCCTTTTTGAGTTTTATTTGAAAAAGATATGATGTTTTTTATGTTTAATAATTATATCTCCAGTTACAACTAGCTGGTTGTAATAGGTATAATTAGGCACCTCAAGTGGCGCCCTATATTAAATTTCTTGAGGTGTTTCCGGTTTATTTTCATTCTGTTTGTCCCAAAAGATTTATGACCCTTTATTTCATTTTTCTGGTAGTTACCCCAATCCGACACCCTGTCTTTTACTTATCCACGACCCCAGCTCTCCAACTAACCCCTGAGTGCCCGTTCGCACAAGTAGCGTTTATTTTGCTTACCCTATCTTCGCCCCAAGAATTTCTATTCCCCAATCTTCTACCCCCAAAATCTTACCCTATGGTAGGCAAAATATATCGTTACAGTATTAATCCGCCAATGAACAAGCAGAATTGCTTATAAAGAGGAAGAAGAAGAAGATATTTACCTTTTATGAATTGGTGTTCCTGTGTTATTTTATTAATTTTAAGTGGCAATTTCTTTCTGCTCCATTCGCATTCTTTTGTATCACTCCTCATCTCTTGCATTCCTTTTCTCATTTCATTCATCAACTCCAATTAACATAAAAATATAACAAGAGAAAAATAATACGTATCTAGGCTTCTAGACTTAAGCTTTTGATATGGTCACTAGCCAAGTATTAAGAAGATTTTCGAAGAATTAAGATCGAAGAGATGGATAAGACAAGGCGGAAGTTTAAGCCTAACACTGTTCATAATAGACACGTGTCATAAAGATATGTACAACAAATACAACAAAATTTTATGAGTGGTACAAACAGGAACCTACAAAAAATTGTTATATCCAAACATTTGTGACCAAGTGACCAAGACCTAAAATAGAGCCCCGAAATATAGAAGTTGAACTGAAAAAGAATAGAATGAAAATGATTAAAAAACAAAACAAATGTCATGATGATGGGAGATGAAGGACTTAAATGTAGAAATCGAATGAACGAAAATAAAACAAATACAAACACTTAATTACTTAGGGGATAGAAT
The DNA here is from genome assembly GCF_040954645.1 of Diabrotica undecimpunctata. Classification (NCBI taxonomy): domain Eukaryota; kingdom Metazoa; phylum Arthropoda; class Insecta; order Coleoptera; family Chrysomelidae; genus Diabrotica; species Diabrotica undecimpunctata. The sequence goes on along the minus strand of NW_027312708.1, from coordinate 9,413 downwards.
TGGAAGACAATTAGATTGGTGTGGACATTTACAGCCCATGAACAAGAAAAGTTTAACGAGATAAGTGTAGGAAGCTAACAGAGATGAGCAGAGGCAAGGACACTGGTTAGTAACAGAATAGAATGGAAGATATTTATAAAACTATAGCAAAACTATGCAAGGTTTATGTAGAGATATATATTATATATAGATAGATTTGACAATTATATTATTAACCCCATACCATACCCATACCTATAATTTGTTTTATTATGGTGAATATTAAAATATGCTTAGAGTATTCATACTTGTACTTATCATCTTTATATGTTCTTTTTACTTATTTTTTTAAGTCTTCTTCTTTCTTCTTATATGTAGGTTTTAAAGTCTGTTTCTTCTTCAATAATAGCCTCCTAAATTGTTTAAATTATCGCACCATCTTTTTCTTAGTCTGCCAATACTTCTTCGTCTATTTGGTGACTTATCTCGTGCCATTCTACTATAGTTTATTTTTATGAACGAGAGAGTAATTAGCATAATTTTAACTGGTAGCCTCCGACCACTCCTATGGGCGTGCTCAAGATTAATTGAAAAATTACTTGAATAATTGTAAAAAATAAATGAATTATTTCAGTGTTAAAAGTGTTATGTGTATGTAAACAAAAGTGACCTCTTTTATCACACACTATATTAGAACTGACTGGCCCTACATAAAAAGAGTTTTAAAAATTCACATTTTTTTTAATTTTTAAAAAATTACAAAAGAGAAAAAGAGTTTTTAAAACCGTCTAAGGTATGTTAAATAGAACTCTGAGATAGCGCGTAATATAAAACTTACAGCTACTTGTTACAAATCCAAATCAGATTCAGAAGATGAACTTTCAGAACCAAGATTTATAATAACTGGCTCGATCATTTTATCAGTAATATTGTCCAGCTTCCACATTTTTTCCTCTTCTTTAATAGTGTGATTTACTGCCTTTTCCCATTTTTCAGGTTTTACATTATTTACGGCCTCCAAAAACAACTGTTTAACATCATTAATTTTAAAAGTGGTATTTTTTTCTTGAAACTTCACTCTTTATCTGTGCCCATACCAGTTCAATCGGGTTTAATTCACAATGATATGGTGGGGATCTAAGTACTGTCATTCCACGATTTTTGGCAATTTCATCAATTTCGTATTTTTTAAATTTTTCTTTATGAAGGGCACACAACGAATAAAGTTCCTTTCTTATAGATCCGGGATGGTACGTAATATTTTTTTGAACTCAGCCAATTCTGCAAGTCTTTTTTTAACCACTTGGTTGTGGGCAGTCCTTCTATAAGTCTGGAGTGATAACTTGCATTATCCATTACTATTACACAGTTCTTAGGAGAAGATCTATCATTTGTTCGAACCATTCTTGAAAGACATCAGCGTTCATGTCTTCATGGTAGTCACCGGTACGAGTTGATTCAAAAGTTAATAACCACCTTCAACAAAACCGTCTGAACTGCCAATGTGTACTATTATCAGCCTGCGTCCCTTTCCTGATGGTGGGTTTAAACCAGTAGATAAGTTATTTACAAAAGCGTGCCTTTGACTTGTAACAGTTTCATCCTGCCAAAATTTATTTGGTGTATGACCCTCGTTGATCCATGTTTCATTAAGATAAAATATTTTTCTTTTTTGGTTTCTCATTTCCTTTATGGTTCTTAGAAAATGTCTTCTCCATATGACAATATCGCTTCTTTCTAATAAAATAGACTTTCTGGGATTCTTTTTCCAGCGGAAGCCTATTTCTTTTAAAAGTTTCCATAACGTACTTCGACTCATTTCTGGGTAATCCTTATCATCTCGAACTGAGACAAGAACTTTATCCAATGTTGGAAATTCTTGTCTAAAGAAGAATTCATGCACTTTCCGTCGAAGTCCTTCTTTAAAATGATATTCTATTTGAAATTTTGGTTTCCCTGGAGCATTACGTGGCATTTGAAAACTACCACATTTCTCTTCTTTAATAACTCTGTAAATCGTAGATTTCCCAACACCAAGTGTACTGCTAACTAACTCAACGGTCTCATCAACACTTTCACATAAACGTTTGTCTGTAAATGATTTAAAACAATTAAATATTAATGTTTTTTCATTAACTGTTAGAGGACCAATTTTTCGGCGTTTACACGGCACTTCCAAATTTTCCATAACACTAGTATACACAATAAACTGCACCTTGCAACTGAAGTACCTACTTTTAGTGAACTGTTAAGAATTTTGAATACGCCACTTGGACCTTCCTACAAAATGGAAAAACCCACTATCACATTTTCTGTGGAATAAGTTTAGAAGGTAATTATCTAGTCAATTACTGTCGTAGATTCCTGGAATTAAAGAATTAAATGTTTGATTGTTGAAAACCCTTACTTCGTGGAATGCACTCATTTCAGATAAAATAAAACGTTTTATTTTATCTAAAGAATTAAACTTAATTTTGCAAATAGGTAGGTACTTATTAAACTTTTATTGGTTATATATAACCAATAAAATAAACATCTTACATTTCTTGCAAATTCATTAGTACCTGTTAACCTCCATCACTCCGACACTGGCAACCTTATTTAGGGATTAGTAACCCTCACAACTATTGTATTCTATTCTGCTCCAACCTTTATACCTGGTGGTCATACTCAATTTAAAATTGTTTTCCTATATACTTCTGTAAACTTGTTGACAAATATCTGTTTTTCATTGAGTCACCCGTATCAACAGTTTAGGGATTTGCATACATAATTTATTGTTTTATTACTCTCTCATACATAAAAATACACTATAATGTGTTCGTTCCACTCCTGCTTCCGTTTTGTCACCTATCCATTTATGTCTTCTAAGTACCTATCCATTTATGTCGTCGGAGTATTTTCATCAGTTTGTTTAATATTGATTGGTATGTTTCTTTTATACAGTAGGTGTAAGACGTATTCGACTTGGATGCGATCGAAAGCCTTTGTCAGGTCTATAAAACACAGATATGCTAGTTTATTGCACTCAATGGCCTTTTCTGTGATTTGTCTTATTACAAATACGGCGTCTACGCAAGATCTGCCGGATCTAAATCCTTGTGGTGTCTTTCTATTTTTGATTGAATTTATGTCTATCTATACTTCCTGAAAAGTCGCCACAGTCGCGTTTCCATCTTTTTTTTTCCAGTGTTCATTTTTTGTTCTTCTTACTAACTACTTTGTTTCTTTTCGTATTCTTCTATAGGTGTATCGGAATTCTGGAGTATTTAATGTTTTGTACTTCGTGTAGGCCTCTCGTTTCTCTTTACATTTCTCTTTTATTTCTCTTCTGAATCGTGGTGTATTGTTGTTGTTTCTTTTGTTCAGTATGACTTTGCGTTTTTCTAGAGCTTCTGTTGTTGCTTCATTAATCTTGTTTTTTAATTTTCTCCCAGCTCGTGTTTATATCTTCGACTCTGAGATAGCGCGTAGCTGTATCTTCTGTGCTAGCCTCATTTGGTACATTTCTCTTATAGAGTCGTTCCACAGTGATTCTCCTCCTCGGTGATTTCCTGTAGAGAATGTTATGGTGTTATTTTCATTCTTATTTTTTTTTTAATACTAGTTTACGTTCACGCCCTGGGTCTGCTGAATTTCAAGTTCGGATATCCAGAATCTGATTTGGGTGGATTTTTCTATTAGTGACTATAAAATCAATCACAGATTTGTGCCCCTTGCCCTATATTTATACTGGAGCTTATGGTCGAAAAATCTAGTATTGATTCTCAGTTCGTTAAAAGCACAGAGATTAGCCATGAGTTCTCCATTTGCATTGACTTATTTTTCATTAAATCTTTGTTTTACTCCTGGAACTATTTCATTTTTGATTCGAGCATTAAAGTCACCTATAAAAATTAAGGGTTCTTCATGAGGTATTTTATCCAGAATGATTTACAATTGTTAATAGAATGCCTCTCGTTTCTCCTTAGGTTTGCAGTCCTCGGGGCTATAGATAGATATGACATTTAATTTTTGGTAGTCCATTGTGATGTTCATATGTATTATTCTTTCGGAGATCATTTTTTTAAGTGATTTTGATAATTTGTAATATGTCTTTTGTTAAACTGTAAACTGTTAATGGAGTGACCGGTAAAACATAAAATTATCGCAATAAATGTTGTTTGTTGGTTCACGTAGAATTTCAAACAAAACTCATTTCCTTCTTCAACACCTGCATCTCCTTTTTTTTCGTGTCGTCGTTATCTCGAAAAACATTACCTACCTTTTACTTTTATATGTTGGATTAGAAAACGGCTCGCCGAGACTCGGCTCGTTGAATATTGCAACGTAAAAGGATTTTTGATTGACTTAATGAAGTGTTGCAAATGGATGCAATTTCTAGCACGTTTGCAAAGTTAATTGTTTGTAATATTTCATCGTTAAAATACGGTCTTCTCAATTTATTATACTATTCGTTCAGATGTTTCTTCAATTAGCTAGTTAAGGAATATTGTATGAGGTTGGTCAAAAATTTCTCGAATAAACTAAATAACAAATTGATTAATTTGATAGTTTAAACAAGGTTTATGTAAGTGTTAGGCTTTTTAGGTACGAAAAGACAGGCAAGATAATATAGAGAAACATGGAATCTGTTATGTCACATTCTAAAATTCTAAAATTATCTTTTTATAATTTACCTACCTCTCTTTAAGTAACTTGCTTTAGATTTAGCTGTATTTGGTGGCATATTATTGATAAAATGTACACAATTATAAATTTACTGCTTGAACTCCGCTAATACTTACTTACTTTCCCTGTCCGGAACACCAACAGCTTTAAATTTTGTGTTTCCAATGGTTGGCCACATAGATGGCCCTGCCATTCGGTAAGAAAAGGTCTTCTTTTGTGAAGATTTCTCTCATCTCTGTACATGATAGTAGATGGTGACTATTTTGAACCGCGCCACAGTCGCAGGTATCGTCCTCCTGGTATCCCCATTTCTTCAGGTTACTAGCATAACGTGAAACGCCAGTTCGTAGTCTGTTTAGTGCTTTCCATGTGGGATACGGCAAATTGTGTCCAGCGGCCATTTCCTCTGAGGGAGCAAAATTAGACGCTTGCCTTAGGTGTATTCGGCGCGTCTTTGACTCTTCAGGAAGGGATCGCGATTTTTTCAGAAAGCTTTTCCGAGATCTTAATCTACCTGGCTGAACTTGGTGGTCATACAAGGGGTGTCTTCGATCCGTCTCCTGCTTCTTTCGTTCTATCTCTGACGTGACCTGTCTTCTGATAACAAGTGGAGCGATTCCAACTATTGAGTAGACCTCTTCGATAGGTGTCGGTTTCAAGCAACCAGATATTATACGAACCGTTTCATTTAACGCAACATCGACGTTTTTAGCGTGAGCAGAGTTTTCCCATACTGGTGCTCCAAACTCGGCGGCAGAAAATCATAATGCTAAGGCAGAAGTACGGAGAGTATGTGGTTGTGCTCCCCATTTTGTGTTTGTTAGTTTGCGGATGATATTATTTCTGGGACTTACTTTTTTCTTGATATTTTGACAGTGATATCGATGACAGAGTTCTATCCAGACGTATAGTACATCCACTAATAATTTTCCAACATAAACATGCCTCATTCTGGTATTAAAGAGACCGCCTTTCAAATCAAGGTTGTCCGACATATTTCCTAAAATTCTCAAGGTTATATTTAAAAAATATTCTCTATTCGTTATTATTCAATTGCTAGTCAACGAACGACACTCTTAAAAAATGATATGAACATATTCTCAAAAAATATATCTATAAATTAATTAACTAGGTACTAATATTTCCATGGACTCTTCACTAATGAATTAAAGCAACCGTGAACGTTGTATATATTACTTATGCTCTAAGTAATTTTCGAATATCGGCAACATAGTCTGGAGAGAATTTGGACCTTCGATCTATCTTGAGGTTGCCATGTTGGTGAATTTAGCGGTAATACTCTTATAGATATAATGATCGACTTTTAAGAAATCAGACAACTTTTAAGAATCCAAGTTCTCAAAAACGGTTACAAGAATTGTATTATTTTTTTCCAAATTTCATTGATTTTATACCTTACCTGGAAACATGAAAAATTGCAGATATATTAATATGTTATATTAAAGTTACATTCAGTAATTTTAAACTCATGCATTATGGCAACAGCGAAGCGCAAAGCGATAAATCGTAATGAACACCTGTTTGTCTGGCTATGTGACACCCTAAAATATTCCTTTTTGCAACCAGATATCACAGGCGGAGGCAATTATTTTAATGACAGCCTGGAATTAAAAAATAAAGATTTGCACGTACAATCCCAAAGAATAGTTTTAAATATGTATGAGTGTTTGAAAAAAGAAAATATTGGGATGGCTGATAATGCAATTGTTTCGAGAATTCATATATTAACAAAAATCGGGTATAAGACGATATATACAATTATTAAATTAGGCACTGTTACAGATCATTCCTTAAAACGAAAGCGACCAAATAAAAAATTGGGTAGGATTTACACTGCTGCAAAAGACGTTATTCAGCGAACAGTTTACAATTTTTACAAAGAAAATAGAGTGCCTACTTTAGAACTGATTCGTGAACAATTGAGAGATTTCCCTGAATATAATTATACATCTTTGGAAACACTGCGCGAGATTTTGATAAGTTGTGGATTTAAATATAAGAAATTAGATAATCGAATGGTAATAATGGAATCTCGGCGTATTGTTGAACTTCGACGAGAATATTTGAGTAAAATAAAACAGTATCGTAATTCAAACAGAAACATAATCTATTTAGACGAAACCTGGTTCGATACGCATGATGTTGTCAAGTACGGCTGGGTTGACAACACAAACAAGTGTGCGTTAAATACACCGTGTTCACGAGGAAAACGTGTTATTATTCTTCATGCCGGAAGCAAAGATGGTTTTGTATCTAATGCATTGCTATTGTCGGCCAAAAATATAACAAAGTCTTCTGCCGATTATCACGAAGATATGACAGCCGATTTATTTGAAAAGTGGTTTGTTGAACAACTATTGCCCAATATTCCGCCGAATTCAGTGATTGTTATGGATAATGCGTCGTATCATTCCCGCATATTAAATAAAATACCTAATAATAACACGAAAAAGGACGAAATTTTAAAATTTATGCAACTTAAAAACATCACTGTTCCTAAAAAGATTCCAGTAAAGAAAGAATTAATTAGAATGATCAAAAGTCGGAATTTTAAAAACGAATACGTTATTGACACCATTTGCAGCAGGCACGGCCATACTCTTTTGCGATTACCCCCATACTATTGCATTTTTAATCCAATTGAAATGGTTTGGGGTACCGTAAAAAAACGATTGCGAACATATAATCAGTCACCAACATTAAGCGCAGTGGCCATTGAGAATATTCGAGAAGTAATTAGTGGCATTAATAGCGATGTGTGGAAAAATTGCGAAGCTCATGTTTTAAAAATAGAAAACGAATATCCTGTTTTACCGGCAATAGCACCAATAGTTATCCAACCTGGGAACGATTCGACTTCAGAAGACTCTGACGATTCTTTTTAGTCCTTCTAATTAATTTCTTTACAGCTATCGCGATGCATCTTGAACACTAGTATTCATTATTATACAGTGTGTCACATTTAAGATGAAGACACCTCTATATATCAGCTATCAAAATACATACAGATTTAAAATTTTGCACAGTCATACATGTTGATAGTGCACATTTTTTTAAGATAGTCATCTGAAATATTAATTTTAAACGCGGCTTACTGCGAATCCACAAACAGGGTAAATTTTCGATATTTTGCTTCGCGTTAGAGAAATCGGAAAAACTTATTTGGAAAAGTTGTTCCACTTATTGTAACCGCACATACCAAATTTCATGACAAAATTCGCAATTTTAGTTTTTCAGTATTATTTGTAATCTCGATCATAAATCTACAATTGATGCATCTCGGGACAGCCAACTGTCCGTTTTAGAATCCTGACTACAATTGAAGATCTTATTTCCAAAGTGTCTTAAATCCATATAATGAAATCCATGAAATTACAGATTTTCATACAAATTTAACATACAAATTATACAATTTTCATATGCACTTTTAAATGGTAAATAAGAAGTTGTTTTGGTACATATAACTTTATTCTAGACTTTTACTCATTTACAGTACTCATTTACATATTTTTCAAGCCTCGAAAATGCATATTAGGTATCGCATTTTTCGGATTTTAAATCGCCTATATCTCCAAAACTATTAACTTTTGAGAAAAATGACATAGATCTTATTTAGAGTCACCCAAAAACCTAAAAAATATTTCTTGGAGCATAAAAGGTGATATTTTGAATTTGTTTAAACAATTTCTGCCCAAAAATTGAGAAATTTTCCTGAATATAATTATGTAAAAATTAATAAAAATTATATAATTTTTCTTAAAATATGCGTTTGGTGAACTGATCCCTTTTCTTAATTTCCACGCCAATGGTCGGCATTGGCATCAAAGAATCTCAAAAGCCGACGCTTGGCAAATTGACATTGGAAAAAGTATACGCCGAGGTATTTTGGACGCTCTCATTGTGTTCCAGCATCTGACCACGCCATTTCACCTCAAGTGTCCTTCGGGCATGCTTGTTTCTAAGGTGGAAAGCACACACCTGAGTTTTTGTAGGATTGGGTTTCAGATGCTTTTCGTCATGGTATAGTGCTAAGTCTTCTAGGGCATCTGTCAGTTTTACTTCGACTTCATTGAAGGTACTTCTCTGAGCTGCCACAGCTGTATCATCCGCGTAAATAAACTGTTTTGTTTGTTGGTTTTTGGGTTGGTCGTTGGTGTAAATGTTGTATAGTAATAGCGCAAGGACACTTCCCTGTGGGAGTCCATTTTTTTGATCCCTCTACAGACTGTTTTTGGACTGGAGCGTTACGTAGAAGCGTCTATTCTAGAGAAGACATTTCATTAACCTAGTTAGTCGGAAATGCTTTGTAATTTCGTAGAGTTTTACCAGCAGCCGTTGATGGTTAACTGTGTCATAGGCGGCAGTCAGGTCTATGAACGCTACTCCTGTTATTTCTTTCCATTCAAACCCATCTTCAATATGTTGGGTGAGATTAAGAGTTTGACTGCAGCAGCATTTTCCGGGTCTAAACCCTGCTTGTTCAGGAATAATTTTAGTGTCCACAGATTCAGCGATCCGGTTCAGTGTCATTCTTTCGAACGCCTTGAAAAGGTGACACAAGAGAGACAGGTCTAAAACTCTTTGTATCGCCAATAATCGTGGAAGTTGACGGAGGGGTCGATTAAGTAGCTCTTCCATCGTGTCCGATGTATCCCTGCCAAGAATACTCTATCAATATTTCCGGAGAAATTCAAGTTAACCTACTGCGTTCTTTAATAGCTGTTCTACTCTGAGATAGCGCG